>NC_086444.1:1235055982-1235248482 GCF_028390025.1 Pseudophryne corroboree | reverse complement strand
GGAATAAGCACTTATAATAAAGTATATTGCTTAAGGCCAATAGAATCATGTAGTATCAAAAATTTAGGGATCACCCTCTAATCACCCAGACAGATGAACTGGGTTAAACACACAGAGTCATTATTATTGTGTGTGTAGATACCTCCTAAGCGATATATGAATATATCATGCATCAACAATGAGTGCCTATATTAGAAATTAAGCACATTCTAGGCTTATGATGAAAGTAAAGACCTATAGAGACATCTAGTCAAAAAAATAATAATATAGCGATTATTGATGTTGGCAAAAAAGCCAAAATACTCAAAAGATCAGACGCAGCAGGTGGATGATAAATAGAGAAGCCTCCATGCGCAGGTCCCGCTGTGGAATCCGTAGAAAACGCGTTTCGCCCGCGGGCTTGTTCACTTCCGGGATCTCACAGCTGATTGTGCATGCAGGGTTTAAAAGGCCCTGTCGTATGTGTAGCAGCCAATCAGTTTCGAGGACAATGGTTACGTGGGCGGGAATAGGGAGACTGACAACAAAAATAGCCACAGAATACATGGTATAACTAGGTAAAGGGGATGCGCCTGTGGGGTGGGCGGGTTACGGAGCGTGATGACGCTCCGGAGGTATATGTCTTCTCATAGGTTGGGGGCGACGTCACTGAGGGGGATGTGGCTATAAGGTGGACGGATTACGGAGCGTAATGACACTCTGGAGGTATATGTCTTCTCATAGGCTGAGGGCGGCGTCACTGCTAGTGAGATAATAAGACGCCATGATGGAAAAGGGAATGCCAGGTCTAAATGCGCCCATGAAGTGGGCGGATTAGGGGACATGATACCGTTAGGGAGATATGTAGTCACAACATACAGTGAAAA
The DNA here is from genome assembly GCF_028390025.1 of Pseudophryne corroboree. NCBI lineage: Eukaryota > Metazoa > Chordata > Amphibia > Anura > Myobatrachidae > Pseudophryne > Pseudophryne corroboree. Next base: position 1,235,247,616 of record NC_086444.1, on the reverse strand, counting down.
CGGCGCTACAGTTGAAGAGATAAAGTAGCGCCATGTTAAAAGTAGGTAAAGCCAAAAAATAATTAATAATAATAATACATGGTATAACTAGGAGAAGGGGATGCGCCTATGGGGTGGGCGGGTTAGGGAGCGTAATAACGCTCCGGAGGTATATGTGCTCTCATAGATTGGAGGAGACGTCACTGAAGGGGATATGCCTATAATGTGGGCGGGTTACGGAGCGTAATGACACTCCGGAGGTATATGTCCTAACATAGGCTGAAGGCGGCATCACTGCTAGTGAGATAATGTGGCGCCATGATGGAAAGGGGAATGCCAGGTCTGAATGCGCCCATAGAGTGTATAGAACAGTGTGGGACAAGGGGAGATTGGGATATTGTGCAGTGATATGAATTAAAATAACCTATTGTTGGCCTAATGTAAAAAATTATAAAAGGAGGTGTAAAAGTGACTTAAGTGATGAGTGAAAAATGTATTAAAAATATACGGAATTATAAAGATTAATTGATAATGTGAAGAATGAAAAGACTTTTATAAGGTGAATAGATATGTTGTGAAAGTGAAACAGGGGAATGGATAATAGTGGTGGGGTGCTGGTGAAGAGGCTGGGAACTAAAACCTAAGGTATCGAGGGCTATATAATATAGTTGTTAAGAATAAAGATTACTAGTAGTAAAAGAATGGCAGAAGAGGCTAAATGTTATGTTATTACCTTATTGGTGTCTAAATAAACACTGGAGTGAGTGAATGACAGGGGAGGAGGAGGGAAGTGATGATGGAAAATAGGAAAAGGTGGGGGATATCGACTGAGGTGGAATAGAACATGGGATTAATAATTGGGGATTGGGAATTGGAAGCATTGTCCCAGTGCAACATGGGTAAACTATAACCATTGAGGTACTGGGTGAGAAAAATATTGAGGTAGTGAGGAAACGAAGAAATGAGAAAATTGTTGGTATGATGGTAAAGGGAATAGTGAGGACGATGCTAATTAGAAAGGAAAAGGGAAAAACATATGGCATATATAGAGAAGGGAAAAAAAGAAACAAGTTAGTGACATATTAGGTAACAGAGACTGGTGAAGCAACTCTAGGTAAAAAGTATAAATATTAAGATGAGGAAAATTAATATTAACCATTAAAAATGAGAGCTAAAGAAATATGAAATTGTATGTATTATAAAAAGACACTGTAATTAATGTTTTCATTGAGTCCGTCAGGTCGAAGACTCCCAAGCCGAAAAATCCATTTGCTCTCTTTCTTATATAGTTCTTTAGTCAGATCACCCCCACGTACGCCCAGATGGATACGGTCTAGACCAAAGACTTTTAGTTCTTTGGTAGAGCCCTTGTGCTGAACGTAAAAATGTTTGGCGACTGTGGTAAGTTGTTTCATACGTGTCATGTCTTTAGATGCGTTCCGAATATTCCCCAAGTGTTCCAAGGTCCTTTCTTTTAATTTGCGAGTGGTCATACCAACATATTTGATATTACAACTGCAAGTAATGCAATAGATTATTGCTTGGGTATTGCAGTTGAAGAAGTGCCGTATCTTTGTTGTTAGTCCATACTTATCAGTGACTATGTTGGTTTGTAATATGTGTGTACAAGCCTTACATTGGCCACAGGGGAAGGAACCTGGTGTGGCTGTTTTCTTGCGTGTTGATGTTATTAAATGGCTCTGAACCAACTGGTCCTTGATGTTCCTGGATCTTCGCCAGCTCATCTGTACTGTAGGGCCAACAATCGGAGACAGGACAGGGTCCATTCGGAGTATGGGGAGATGTTTAGTAATGGCCTCTTTCAGCATCTTCCATTCGGGACAGAAAGTGCCTATGAATCTGATTGTATCCTCTTTGTCTGAAATTTTTTTGTTGTTAGTCCCAAAAATCAGACGTTCCCTCTTCACCAAAGTAGTGGCCTGGTAGGCTCGTTTTAGAGACCGTTTACTATAACCCCTGGCCAGAAGGCGATTGGTAAGTTCCCAACTTTTGCTTTTGAAGATATGATCCTCAGAACAATTACGTCTGAGTCTAAGATATTCCCCTTTGGGTATATTCTCAATGGTGGGGGGAAAGTGCGAACTTGTTTGAAAAAGGAGACTGTTGGTCGCAGTCTCCTTGCGATACAGCTCTGTTTCTAAGAAGCCTGTGTGTGATTTGTACACATTGAGGTCAAGGAAAGGAACCCTCTCTGTGCTGACTGTGTAAGTCAGCTTGATGTTCAAATGGTTGTTATTGAGTAATCCGATAAATTCCATTAGCAGGTCCTTTTCTCCATTCCAGATGATAAAAACATCATCGATGTATCGTAACCATAAAACCACATGGTTGGTATACTTCTCATTGCTTGAACAGAAAACCTGGAAGTGTTCCCACCATCCTAAAAATAAATTAGCGTAAGTGGGGGCGCAGGCTGCGCCCATCGCTGTTCCTCTTATTTGTAAAAAGAAATGGTCCTGAAAAACAAAGTAATTTTTAGACAGAACAAAATCTAATAGGACCAGGAGAAACTCAGAAAAGGCACTCAAGCCTCCTTGATCCAAAAAGTATTTGACAGCTTGAATTCCGTGATGGTGATTAATACTCGTGTAGAGTGATTCTACATCTAATGTAACCAATAGGAAATTATCTTCACAGTATATATTGTGTATCTTACGTATTAAATCAGACGTGTCTTGTAGATAGGATGGTAATGATAGGACAAAATCCCGGAGGTGAAGATCAAGAAAACGGCTTGGTTGTTCTAATAAACCACCATTACCAGACATTATAGGTCTTCCAGGGGGTACAGACACATCTTTATGTACTTTAGGAAGTAAATAAAGCGTAGGTGTTTTGGGGTTCTGAACTGTCAAGTATTTGAGTTCTGATCTTGTGATAGTGCCTTGGGTTGCTGCATTCTGTATTAGAGAGGTATAGATTTGCAAGAATCTCGTGGTTGGATTGCTGAGGAGTTTCTTATAGCAGGAGGTGTTATTGAGTTGTCGTTGTGCCTCAGTGATATACATATCCCGTGGCCAAAGTACAATATTACCTCCTTTATCAGAAGGTTTAAAGATTACATCGTGCCAAGTTTCCAAATCTTGTAACGCTTTGCGTTCATGAAATTTGAGGTTCTTGGGGAAACGGTGGATACCCTGTCTGGTTTGGGCATATATATCGTCGAATTCCTTGGCTACTCTATTCAAGAAAACCCTTATCTCCGGGTTGTTATTATCCGGAGGAAAGAAGGTAGACTTAGGTCTGCATTGGGGTCTATATGAGGCAGATGCATCCATAGTGGATTCCGCTTGTAGTTCTTCCAGATCTTTGATCGCATTCAGATCCTCCATCGTGAGTTCTGGAACGGGGCTGTCTTCCGCCTGTATCCCTTGCTGTCTGTTGAAGAATTTTTTGAGGAGGAGTTTCCTACCAAAGAGTCGAAGATCTTTTTCCCAGGAAAATCTATTGAAAGACCTGGACGGTGAGAAGGAGAGTCCCTTAGTAAGTACTGACATATGGTCGGGAGAGAGGGATCTAGTGGTTAGATTGATAACCTGCAGGAGATTGTTGGAATCTATCTCACTGTTTTCCTCTGCCGAGCCAGATATCGTGCCTGCCTTGGTGGATCCCAGTCTGAGTTTCTTCCGTCGTTTCTCCTTTCCCCCTCTCCTTGTCTTCCTCGAGTTCTGACGCGGCCTCTCGATCTCTGACCTGATCCTAAAAAACGAGGATGAAAGCTGGCGTAATCTTCTTGATTTTCAAAGGTTTCACCTGCTGATTCACCGCTGGTAGACGACTCAAATTCCGAAATGGTAGGGTCATCCCTCAGTGGGCGGTTTCTGCTTGGGGGTACGGGATTCCACCTGAAGATATCCCCTTTTGCAAAGTCCCGTTTATCACGGATGAATTTTGTCCTCTTGCGATCCACTATAGTCTGTTCATATTGTTCGATCTCTTTTTTGTGTTTTTCAAAAGCTGCTTGAAAATGTGTGTCCTTCTCCCAGATTTCCAAAGTCTTGCCAATTTCGTCTATCTCTTTTTCAACCTGATCAAGTAGGAGAGTGTCGTGTTTCACCAGGAGGTGAAGTAATTCATGGGAACACTTTAGTAGTACTGTCTCCCATTCACTCTTCAGGTTGTCACTTGCGAGTGGAAAGGAACAGACTATAGTGGATCGCAAGAGGACAAAATTCATCCGTGATAAACGGCCACTGAGGGATGGTAATGATAGGACAAAATCCCGGAGGTGAAGATCAAGAAAACGGCTTGGTTGTTCTAATAAACCACCATTACCAGACATTATAGGTCTTCCAGGGGGTACAGACACATCTTTATGTACTTTAGGAAGTAAATAAAGCGTAGGTGTTTTGGGGTTCTGAACTGTCAAGTATTTGAGTTCTGATCTTGTGATAGTGCCTTGGGTTGCTGCATTCTGTATTAGAGAGGTATAGATTTGCAAGAATCTCGTGGTTGGATTGCTGAGGAGTTTCTTATAGCAGGAGGTGTTATTGAGTTGTCGTTGTGCCTCAAGAAGAAACTCAGACTGGGATCCACCAAGGCAGGCACGATATCCGGCTCGGCAGAGGAAAACAGTGAGATAGATTCCAACAATCTCCTGCAGGTTATCAATCTAACCACTAGATCCCTCTCTCCCGACCATATGTCAGTACTTACTAAGGGACTCTCCTTCTCACCGTCCAGGTCTTTCAATAGATTTTCCTGGGAAAAAGATCTTCGACTCTTTGGTAGGAAACTCCTCCTCAAAAAATTCTTCAACAGACAGCAAGGGATACAGGCGGAAGACAGCCCCGTTCCAGAACTCACGATGGAGGATCTGAATGCGATCAAAGATCTGGAAGAACTACAAGCGGAATCCACTATGGATGCATCTGCCTCATATAGACCCCAATGCAGACCTAAGTCTACCTTCTTTCCTCCGGATAATAACAACCCGGAGATAAGGGTTTTCTTGAATAGAGTAGCCAAGGAATTCGACGATATATATGCCCAAATCAGACAGGGTATCCACCGTTTCCCCAAGAACCTCAAATTTCATGAACGCAAAGCGTTACAAGATTTGGAAACTTGGCACGATGTAATCTTTAAACCTTCTGATAAAGGAGGTAATATTGTACTTTGGCCACGGGATATGTATATCACTGAGGCACAACGACAACTCAATAACACCTCCTGCTATAAGAAACTCCTCAGCAATCCAACCACGAGATTCTTGCAAATCTATACCTCTCTAATACAGAATGCAGCAACCCAAGGCACTATCACAAGATCAGAACTCAAATACTTGACAGTTCAGAACCCCAAAACACCTACGCTTTATTTACTTCCTAAAGTACATAAAGATGTGTCTGTACCCCCTGGAAGACCTATAATGTCTGGTAATGGTGGTTTATTAGAACAACCAAGCCGTTTTCTTGATCTTCACCTCCGGGATTTTGTCCTATCATTACCATCCTATCTACAAGACACGTCTGATTTAATACGTAAGATACACAATATATACTGTGAAGATAATTTCCTATTGGTTACATTAGATGTAGAATCACTCTACACGAGTATTAATCACCATCACGGAATTCAAGCTGTCAAATACTTTTTGGATCAAGGAGGCTTGAGTGCCTTTTCTGAGTTTCTCCTGGTCCTATTAGATTTTGTTCTGTCTAAAAATTACTTTGTTTTTCAGGACCATTTCTTTTTACAAATAAGAGGAACAGCGATGGGCGCAGCCTGCGCCCCCACTTACGCTAATTTATTTTTAGGATGGTGGGAACACTTCCAGGTTTTCTGTTCAAGCAATGAGAAGTATACCAACCATGTGGTTTTATGGTTACGATACATCGATGATGTTTTTATCATCTGGAATGGAGAAAAGGACCTGCTAATGGAATTTATCGGATTACTCAATAACAACCATTTGAACATCAAGCTGACTTACACAGTCAGCACAGAGAGGGTTCCTTTCCTTGACCTCAATGTGTACAAATCACACACAGGCTTCTTAGAAACAGAGCTGTATCGCAAGGAGACTGCGACCAACAGTCTCCTTTTTCAAACAAGTTCGCACTTTCCCCCCACCATTGAGAATATACCCAAAGGGGAATATCTTAGACTCAGACGTAATTGTTCTGAGGATCATATCTTCAAAAGCAAAAGTTGGGAACTTACCAATCGCCTTCTGGCCAGGGGTTATAGTAAACGGTCTCTAAAACGAGCCTACCAGGCCACTACTTTGGTGAAGAGGGAACGTCTGATTTTTGGGACTAACAACAAAAAAATTTCAGACAAAGAGGATACAATCAGATTCATAGGCACTTTCTGTCCCGAATGGAAGATGCTGAAAGAGGCCATTACTAAACATCTCCCCATACTCCGAATGGACCCTGTCCTGTCTCCGATTGTTGGCCCTACAGTACAGATGAGCTGGCGAAGATCCAGGAACATCAAGGACCAGTTGGTTCAGAGCCATTTAATAACATCAACACGCAAGAAAACAGCCACACCAGGTCCCTTCCCCTGTGGCCAATGTAAGGCTTGTACACACATATTACAAACCAACATAGTCACTGATAAGTATGGACTAACAACAAAGATACGGCACTTCTTCAACTGCAATACCCAAGCAATAATCTATTGCATTACTTGCAGTTGTAATATCAAATATGTTGGTATGACCACTCGCAAATTAAAAGAAAGGACCTTGGAACACTTGGGGAATATTCGGAACGCATCTAAAGACATGACACGTATGAAACAACTTACCACAGTCGCCAAACATTTTTACGTTCAGCACAAGGGCTCTACCAAAGAACTAAAAGTCTTTGGTCTAGACCGTATCCATCTGGGCGTACGTGGGGGTGATCTGACTAAAGAACTATATAAGAAAGAGAGCGAATGGATTTTTCGGCTTGGGAGTCTTCGACCTGACGGACTCAATGAAAACATTAATTACAGTGTCTTTTTATAATACATACAATTTCATATTTCTTTAGCTCTCATTTTTAATGGTTAATATTAATTTTCCTCATCTTAATATTTATACTTTTTACCTAGAGTTGCTTCACCAGTCTCTGTTACCTAATATGTCACTAACTTGTTTCTTTTTTTCCCTTCTCTATATATGCCATATGTTTTTCCCTTTTCCTTTCTAATTAGCATCGTCCTCACTATTCCCTTTACCATCATACCAACAATTTTCTCATTTCTTCGTTTCCTCACTACCTCAATATTTTTCTCACCCAGTACCTCAATGGTTATAGTTTACCCATGTTGCACTGGGACAATGCTTCCAATTCCCAATCCCCAATTATTAATCCCATGTTCTATTCCACCTCAGTCGATATCCCCCACCTTTTCCTATTTTCCATCATCACTTCCCTCCTCCTCCCCTGTCATTCACTCACTCCAGTGTTTATTTAGACACCAATAAGGTAATAACATAACATTTAGCCTCTTCTGCCATTCTTTTACTACTAGTAATCTTTATTCTTAACAACTATATTATATAGCCCTCGATACCTTAGGTTTTAGTTCCCAGCCTCTTCACCAGCACCCCACCACTATTATCCATTCCCCTGTTTCACTTTCACAACATATCTATTCACCTTATAAAAGTCTTTTCATTCTTCACATTATCAATTAATCTTTATAATTCCGTATATTTTTAATACATTTTTCACTCATCACTTAAGTCACTTTTACACCTCCTTTTATAATTTTTTACATTAGGCCAACAATAGGTTATTTTAATTCATATCACTGCACAATATCCCAATCTCCCCTTGTCCCACACTGTTCTATACACTCTATGGGCGCATTCAGACCTGGCATTCCCCTTTCCATCATGGCGCCACATTATCTCACTAGCAGTGATGCCGCCTTCAGCCTATGTTAGGACATATACCTCCGGAGTGTCATTACGCTCCGTAACCCGCCCACATTATAGGCATATCCCCTTCAGTGACGTCTCCTCCAATCTATGAGAGCACATATACCTCCGGAGCGTTATTACGCTCCCTAACCCGCCCACCCCATAGGCGCATCCCCTTCTCCTAGTTATACCATGTATTATTATTATTAATTATTTTTTGGCTTTACCTACTTTTAACATGGCGCTACTTTATCTCTTCAACTGTAGCGCCGTTTTCACTGTATGTTGTGACTACATATCTCCCTAACGGTATCATGTCCCCTAATCCGCCCACTTCATGGGCGCATTTAGACCTGGCATTCCCTTTTCCATCATGGCGTCTTATTATCTCACTAGCAGTGACGCCGCCCTCAGCCTATGAGAAGACATATACCTCCAGAGTGTCATTACGCTCCGTAATCCGTCCACCTTATAGCCACATCCCCCTCAGTGACGTCGCCCCCAACCTATGAGAAGACATATACCTCCGGAGCGTCATCACGCTCCGTAACCCGCCCACCCCACAGGCGCATCCCCTTTACCTAGTTATACCATGTATTCTGTGGCTATTTTTGTTGTCAGTCTCCCTATTCCCGCCCACGTAACCATTGTCCTCGAAACTGATTGGCTGCTACACATACGACAGGGCCTTTTAAACCCTGCATGCACAATCAGCTGTGAGATCCCGGAAGTGAACAAGCCCGCGGGCGAAACGCGTTTTCTACGGATTCCACAGCGGGACCTGCGCATGGAGGCTTCTCTATTTATCATCCACCTGCTGCGTCTGATCTTTTGAGTATTTTGGCTTTTTTGCCAACATCAATAATCGCTATATTATTATTTTTTTGACTAGATGTCTCTATAGGTCTTTACTTTCAACATAAGCCTAGAATGTGCTTAATTTCTAATATAGGCACTCATTGTTGATGCATGATATATTCATATATCGCTTAGGAGGTATCTACACACACAATAATAATGACTCTGTGTGTTTAACCCAGTTCATCTGTCTGGGTGATTAGAGGGTGATCCCTAAATTTTTGATACTACATGATTCTATTGGCCTTAAGCAATATACTTTATTATAAGTGCTTATTCCTGTGATCACTTACTTTCTGTTTTTCTTATATCAGCCTCACACAATATTCTTATCAGATGCAGCAATCCCCATTTTCAATCGCGCACGGGTTATTTATCTTTGTCTAATATTGAATGCATACAAAGACTGCATAGTCAGTTTGTCTCTGGTTTTTGTAACTCACTTTGATTTTTTTCTTCGTCATTGTATATTTCCATAATATTGAATGGTTATTTAACTCCATCTATATACTTTCTTTCTTCATTTTTCTAACTGATTACTGTCTAGTGGACTCTCATCCCCGATTCAGGGTACACGGCGCCACGGTGTGACAGTCATTTTACTCTGCCTAACGTGGAAAGTAGATCCACCTATTACCTGTCCTATTTTTCTATCTTCTTATACTTTCATATATAGGTGCACTCTCATTGGTAGATATCCCTCCTACTACCATACCACGCCTCTTGTGCCCGATCTCGTCCGATCTTGGAAGCTAAACAGCGTTGGGCTGGGTTAGTACCACGAGGGGAGACTCCCTGGGAATACCCGGTGTTGTAGGACAGGAACTATTCCCCTTCCTCTGAAGGGTGGACACCAACAGCAGTATCACCACTATTTACACTTTCTTCAGCCTCTTCTTATTTTTCTTTCTTTCCTTTTATATCCTCCTTCATGAGGATCTATTTCTCATGAGCACAGCCAGACATCCAATCTGAATTTATGCCATATGATTTCATGGGTAACTAACAAAGTGTTTAGTATTGACCCAATGTATTCAGTCTTTCTATGATAAAATATGTACACCGACCTCCTCCGTGGGTCCTATTAATACAGATTATCTGTACTGGTCAGGAGAAACGGGTGTCAGACTATACAGTGTCTGCGACCTTTCTAAATCTTCTCTTTATGATTTACAGACCAGAACATTTTAACATAATTTTGTAATAAATCTCTTTGCACTCTTTGTGCATTTTTCTTTAGGATCGTAGAAGGATAATTATTCTTAAATAATTAATTAATAAACTTATGTTTTAACATAATCTTTTTCTATCTAAGAATTTTCTTTTTCCTTTTCTAAGAGTGCGCCCACACAAGAGCTTTCTTTTTCTCCCACTGCTAGTAAGATAACACCTTACCCAGAAAAGTTAGTGAATATACACACTGACATGCATAGCTGCCATCAAGTCATCAAAAATAGTAATACAGTATATCGTACAACTAAAAATAAGTGTATAATTACGGGATGAAACATGCAATGGATATATCGGTAGTTATATAGGCTTCCCACTGTAATTATAGCTCCTTAATTCTAAAACATTCCAAGAGCACCAATGCAGAAAATAAATCCTTAGTCAAGTGAGTACATATAAACTACACACAGATGAGTCCTCATGTTCAAAGGTATATAAACACAAAGATTCACTTATCATAAGACAAAAAATTAAATACTAAATACTAAATATTAAAGCCTGTGGGTCAAGGGGTGCCATGTAGCCATGGCCAGCAGGCTCAATGGTACCAGAAAACCCCAGCACTGTCAGGATAATGGAAAAATAGAGAAAATAGATAAAAAATGTATTGAAAATGGATGTAGATCTATATGAACATATAGGGCGGATTCTGTTCATTGAGTTCTTTCGGGGACACTGTCCAGAGAAAGTGGATCCAGTAGGTTTCTCTCTTTAATAGGAGCTTGCTCCTATCACCACCCTGGGGTAATGGTGGAACCCAGTCAATCATCATGCACCTTAACGTTGAAAGTTGATGTTGAAGTTGCAAGAAGTGTGCCGCGACAGGTTTGTCAGTTTTGCCGGCTGAGTATGCCAAATGAATAGAGGATCGGTGTTGGTTCATTCTCTCACGGAATGGTCTGATAGTCTTACCGACATACATCTTCCGACAGGGACAAGTCAGAAAATAGATGAAGTGATCCATCATACATGTCAGGTGGTGTAGGAGTTTTATCTTTGTGCTATAAAGCGGATGGCTGAAGAACTGCCCAGTTGTCATGGATCTGCAAGTGGTACATTGCAAGCACCTGTAGCAGCCATATTGTTTATTCAGCCATTGGTCCTTATTGGACACAGCGGGTTTCATTGTTGGTCTGAGGAGCATATCCTTCAAATTGCTCCCACGCTGTATACTTAATAGGGGTAGCGCCGAACCTATGGTCTTGAATTTGGGATCACTTTTAATGAAATGCCAGTTCTTCTTTACCAATTTTTGCACAATTGGTAATCTAGTCTTGCAACTAGTTTTGAAGATGATGCGTTCGGACCCAGTGGCTCTGTGAGCAGTGGTATCCCCTGTATAATGCAGTCTATGAACTTTAACCAGTAAGAGATAACTTTCATTTTATAACCGCGTTCCACAAAATGCTCGGCACACTCCTTGAGTTGTTATTCTGCCATACTCCCATCACAGTTGTTTCTAAGAACTCTTAAAAATTGCGAGACAGGTAAGTTGGATTTGAACCTCTCTGGATGATGACTGGTAGCCCATAGCAAGGTATTACGGTCCGTGGGTTTCCTGAACAGGATGTACTCCAAGCATGGAGGATTTTTATAATTGGTAACATCCAAAAAATTAATAGACACGTCGTCTATAGCTGCAGTAAATCAAATTGGGGTGTCCAGCCCGTTGAGCTCACTGACCATGTCCTCAAAAGACTCAATGCTGCCCTTCCAAACCATGAACAGGTCATCTCTATATATTTTGTAATAAATCAGGTGTTGTGCAAACTTGGCCTGGATGTACTCAATTTCATATTTGGCCATGTACAAATTGGCGAACCCTGGAGCCAAATTCGACTCCATCGCAGTCCCGGTCCGTTGAATATAGTATTCATCCTGGTACTGAAAATGTTTGTGTGATAGAACAAGACCAATCAGATCTAACATGAACTCAGTGGGTGGTCCCTGATAAGGGCCATTCACTAATGCCTCCCTCACAGCTGCTAAACCCTATCTCATGAGGTATGGCAGTATAAAGTGAGCTGACGTCAAGAGTGGCAAGGTAACAGTCAGAGGAAATGTCACACAATGAGGTGATACCCTTTAAAAAGTCACTGGTGTCTCTAACGTAGCTAGTCATGGATTTCACACAGGGCTGTAGAAAATGGTCAACAAATATAGCAAGTGGTTGCAGAAGCGAACCTCGACCTGATATAATGGGGCGCCCTGAGGGCTTAACAGTAGATTTGTGGACTTTAGGGAGCGTATATAAAACAGGACAAACTGAAAATTTAACTGTAAGGTATTCAAGAGTCTCCTCAGTGATCCATGCATTCTGGAAAGCAGAGTGCAGAGAGGCATCGACAACACGCTTAATTCTGGGGATGGGATTATAATCAACAAGTGTATAAGTTACATGGTCATATAATTGTGACCTAATTTCAGCATCATAATCGGAAAAGTTCTGTAAAACGACTGCACCACCCTTGTCGGCATTCTGAATCACAAGAGATGTGTCGTTTCTCAGACCCTTAAGAGCCACCCATTCGTCATGTGATAGATTGGAGCAATGTCCACTGCCTGCTTCATTAAACCCGCTAACATCAGACTGTACTAAACATAAGAAGGTACGTAGACTAAAATTGTTAGAGACGGGATCGAAGGTGCTGGGGTTTTTAAACATTATGGAGGAAGTCTCACTGGACATGACAGCAGATTTAGAGGGTTTGTTGTCAAAAAACTCACGTAATCCTAATTGTCTTCCCATCTTAAAGTGTTCAATGGACCATTGAAAAAGTCTAAATTTACTGGTGGGTACAAAAGACAACCCTTTACTGAGTAGGGAAGTCTCTGCCCGCGTAAGTTGATGGTCAGACAAGTTAAAGATTAGGTTTTGGTGCCTTTCCTGCCTCTTCCGCCTGGTTTTGTAGCCCCCCCCTCCGCGGGTGGGGCCTCCCGTATTTTTCTCTCTTTTTATCTGGTATCGGGGCCTATAAAAGAGGATGAGGATAAGGCACCAGAGGGCGGTAGTGTGTCTGTATAATCAGAGTCAGATGAGGAATATGATTGGTAATTGTTAGAAGTGTGTAATCTGCCTCCTCTACCTTTAAATCCTAACAGACGACCCTGGTATCTAGATTTACCATGGTCCCCGCCTGATAACCACCTATAGACAGAATGTCTTTGATAATCAATCTCGACAGTCTCACACTTCTTTCTTTTAAAGGACAATAGATCACTTCTGTACTTATCAACCTGTTCCTGGATCTTACTGATCCAGTTATCAGTTTTGTCAGATCGCAAAACTACCCCCCGGAATTTTTCAAAGCTTTCAATTTCACCTTTAACTTTTTTAAGTTCCACACCCACCTCTTCAATCACTAATACGAGTAAGTCCAGTGAACATTTGTTAAGCACACCACACCATTTAACACAGAATGCTGGATTATTCCTCCCAATAGTGGGCGTGTTGTTAATGTGAAACCCTCTAGGTATTCTTTTCTTACTAAAGTACTCAGACAAAAATTGTCCGTGAAGGCTTAAATCAACCTCTCTCCTCCGTAAATGGTGTAGTTTGTGATATAAGTCTAGGGGTGTTTGCACAGGCAAATCATCAAAGTCAACCTGATTAAATAAAACCCTCTCAGCCCCATCATCTGTTAGGCTGACCAACAAATTCTCAGCCTCACTCAGAGACTGTTCATCTAATATGCCGAGGGCAAGTGTCATGCTTCACAATAGGAAATGATAGAGTATGTTAAACAGCACAGACCCAAACAAGCAGGCACACCCTGACCCACAAAAAAAAAAAAAAAAAATAAGAATAAACAAAAAACAAAAATTACAAGACAGTGCAAAAAAGGAGAACAGATTTACTGCAGACTAAAAATTCAAAAATATTCCAAATATTCCAAAATTCAAAATGTAAAGTACAGTTTCAACAATTTTCTGAGCTTTCCAATCAGAATAAACATGGGTGCCAACTTAGAAACACATAAATGTCCCAATATATAGATCCAGAGAAGTTGCACTCGCATACTGAACTGTCACAACTGCTGGGATGCAATAGCCAGAGATCAGTCCCCTCCAGAAGCTGTCTCAAACATAGAAAAAGTGACAAGGAAAAAGTGTTGGTAAGACTATCAGACCGTTCCATGAGAGAATGAACCAACACCAATCCTCAATTCATTTGGCACACTCAACCGGCAAAACTGACAAACCTGTCGCGGCACACTTCTTGCAACTTCAACATCAACTTTCAACTTTAAGATGCATGATGATTGACTGGGTTCCACCATTACAACGGGGTGGCGATAGGGGCAAGCTCCTATTAAAGAGAGAAGCCTACTGGATCCACTTTCTCTGGACAGTGTCCCCTAAAGGACTCAATGAACAGAATCCGCTCCATATGTTCATATAGAGCTACGTCCATTTTCTATAAATTTTTCTCTATTTTTTCTATTTTTCCGTTATCCTGACCGTGCTGGGTTGTTCTGGTACCGTTGAGCCTGCTGCCCGTGGCTACATGGCACCCCTTGACCCACAGGCTTTAATATTTAGTATTTAATTTTTTGTCTTATGATAAGTGAATCTTTGTGTTTATATACCTTTGAACATGAGGACTCATCTGTGTGTTGTTTATATGTACTCACTTGACTAAGGATTTCTTTTCTGCATTGCTGCTCTTGGAATGTTTTGGAATTAAGGAGCTATAAAAAACGTGGGAAGCCTATATAACTACCGATATATCCATTGCATTTTTCATCTCATAATTATACACTTATTTTTAGTTGTACGATATACTGTATTACTATTTTTGATGACTTGATGGCAGCTTTGCATGTCAGTGTGTATATTCACTAACTTTTCTGGGTAAGGTGTTATCTTGACAGCACCAGCCCTGACATGTTGTAATGATGTAATTCTGCAATATTACCCACTGCTACACCTAACCCCTGTCTCCTGCGCCAGAGCAGGCATTGCATCCTAGTGATACATGCCGGGCAGGTTGCTAAGAGAAGCGGGATGACGCGTGCTATGTCAGATGACGCGCGACTGGAAGTGCGCTTTCTGTGACAGGAAGCGTGATGCGTTCCACGGTGGTGGCGTGCGTTCCACCGCCGGGAACTGCTTCCATTTATCTTCTGTATGGTTATTTCATTATTGCCTTTTTCATTTCTTTTTGCTGCTTGTAGTTATTAACCTATACACACTGGTCTTGGCTTTTTGGTGGACATCACACTAGTATTTTGCTGCAAATAATAGACACGAGATCCCTATTGGCTGGGAATTAATTGGTGGGCTGTCCCTTAGGGTATTTATAGCTCCACAGGCAGGATGTGTGCAGGGGAGATGGCAGCCTAAAATTTTGGTCTTGACAAAGGTTCCATAGAGGACCGAAACGTTGACCCAGACCCTGTAAATCATGTGAGCTGAATTAAAGAAATCTCATTTTCACTATTGAAGAAGCCTGGTGAGTGCATTCCTTGTCACTTTATATATATATATATATATATATATAAAGATCCAATTCAGCCGGCACTCCCATAAAGGTGTAAACGCCCCGGTGTCCTGTTCATAAATATTTCATATATGTCCAACATTTTACATTTTAGTGGAGTTTGTGTTACCTAAACAGTGTAACTCACTTGAATTTGCCTGCTAAATAAGTATATTCTGTGTATAGATAGATAAAGAGATAGACAGATATATAGACAGAAAGACATAGATATATAAATGATATATAGATAGATAGATGATAGATAGATAGATTTGATAGATAGATAGATAGATAGATAGATAGATAGATAGATAGATAGATAGATAGATAGATAGATAGACAGATAGATTGAAAGACAGATAGATAGATAGATAGATAGATAGATAGATAGATAGATAGATAGATAGATAGATAGATAGATAGATAGATAGGTGATAGATAGATAGATAGATAGATAGGTGATAGATAGATAGATTAGATAGATAGATAGATAGATAGATATGGTTCAGAAGATAGACATTAAAATATAGACAGTTATTAGAGCTACACCATAAGGTCAACAGTCAAAAGGACAAAAGGTTGAAACAAAAAAACATAAATATATTTGTTAAAATGCGGCCCCGCGTGGGCTCACTTCATTTGCCACGCTTCGGCCTCAGTGGCTCATTCCGCTCTGCCTCTCTCGTCACAAGATTAGTAAAGGCCCTAAAAAACACGTCGACCATATGCATGTCAAACTTTTTCCTGTCAACCTTTTGCCTGTTGTCCTTTTGACCCTGTTGATTGTTGGATTCTGTTTTACTTTTGACTGTCAACCTTTAGAGCTTCTTAAACTTTTGACCATGTCTAACTTTGCCAGCAAAGCAGACAATGTATTCCGTACAATGTGGTATAACGCTGGGCCCTTAATTGTCTTCAGGAGTCCTATCAGCCTTAAGTTATTCCTACTAGATCAGTTTTTTAGGTCATCCAGTTTATTAGACATCACATAGTAAGACCTCTGTAAATCAGCAGTATGTGACTTTAAATTTTGACATCATGAAATTTTGCTCGCAATTGGGATTCAGCCTGGCCTACTCTCTGGGTAATCTGTGTTAAATGTTCCTTCAATTCAGTAATGGAGTGCTTAAAGCTGTCAGTCTGCTTATCATGGGTGCTATTGTTTACTTAATTGCTCTTACCATGGCCCTCATTCCGAGTTGTTCGCTCGCAAGCTGCTTTTAGCAGCTTTGCACACGCTAAGCCGCCGCCTACTGGGAGTGAATCTTAGCTTCTTAAAATTGCGAACGAAAGATTCTCAAAATTGCGATTACACACCTCTTAGCAATTCTGAGTAGCTTCAAACTTACTCGGCATCTGCGATCAGTTCAGTGCTTGTCGTTCCTGGTTTGACGTCACAAACACACCCAGCTTTCGCCCAGACACTCCTCCATTTCTCCAGCCACTCCCGCGTTTTTCCCAGAAACGGTAGCGTTTTTTCACACACACCCATAAAACTGCCTGTTTCCGCCAAGAAACACCCACTTCCTGTCAATCACATTACGATCACCAGACCGAAGAAAAAACCGTGAGTAAAATACCAAACTGCATAGCAAATTTACTTGGCGCAGTCGCAGTGCGGACATTGCGCATGCGCACTAAGCGGAAAATCGCTGCAATGCTAAAAAATTTACAGAGCGAACAACTCGGAATGACCCCCCATGTTCTGTATGAGTTCTGGGCTGGGGTGGAGGAGCCTTAGTCAGTGGGGCTAGCTGGCATGCTGACTGCTCTGTGTCAGGCAGCATGGAAGGCTTGGTTGCCATCTTGGAAAGCCGCAGTGGCGTCTACATGGATCTCCGGCATTGCTTGCATTTCGTCATGGGAGAGAAATATCTCTCCATGCAGTGGGGAAGCGTTCCCAGGACATTGCTACATTTTTATCAAAATGTGATAAAATTGACACTTAACAGCAGCGTTCCATCAGCGTTCAATCAAAGTGAAAAAGAAGAAAAACAGAAGCACACCAATCTAACAAAACAAAGAAAACAGAGGAACTAATAACAAATGTGAGTCACTTACTGTTCAGATCACTCACCTCCTGATTGTTGCATCTGATGAAATAGCACGGAACTACCTTACTTGGACATTTCACAAACCATCCATTTCACCAACAAATGCTTGTATCTGTATTATTGTAATTTTGTTTTTAATGCACAGCTGCACCAATGCAATCTTACCTGCAAACACTTACAAAATCTAACATAATTACCATTGCTTCTTAAACCTCACAATCTTTTTATTTCTCACGGTCCAAATACATTTCAACACCCACTTTATCTACGCTTCTGATTATTTTCATACTAAATCTACACCGATCGAGCTGACACTGCTTTTCTCATCTGCATTTCTGCAATTCTTCAGCTCTGAATCCCTTACAGCCTCCACTCCTCCTTCCACTTTCCCTCAACCTATTTACCTACTAAACATGATGTCAAGGCTTTCTTATACTCCCCACATCACTCAGTGTCTACCTAATCACTTTATCCTTCCCTCCTAGTCTCCTACACCTCCTCCTCTCTCACCTCCTCTGTCTCCCCTCCATCCCTCTGTTTCCTTCCCCCTCCTTTCCTGTTACCCCACTTTCACTCACGTCTGCCCCATGGTCCTGCTACCCCAAAACTCAGCCCTGCTACCACCCTCCCTTCTCTGTCACCTCCCCACACCCCCATCCACATCACACTGACCTCCCTCCCTGCCCACCTCCTGCAGTTTCCCCTCCTAGCTCAGGCACCCGTACTATCACTACTCTCTCATCATCCCTGCCCTCAAAGTTAATCTCTCCTCATCGCTACAGCAACCCTGATAATCTCATTCACATCTCTCCCACAAACTCATACCCCCTATCCTGTGCCCTCTGGAATGCCAGATCTGTTTGTAACAAACTGGTCCCCACTCATGACCTTTTCATTTCCAACTCCCTACACCTACTAGCCATTACTGAAACGTGGATTACGCCCTCTGACACTACTTCTGCTGCTGCTCTCTCTGCTGGGGGCCTCACATTCACACACACACCCCAACCTGGGGGTCGCCATGGGGGTGGTGTTGGGGTCATTTTACCTTCTAGTTACTCCTACCAACTCATACCACCAGAACCATCCCTTACATTCTCTACATTTGAGGTCCATACTATATGCCTCTTCCAACCAGTCCAACTTAGACTTGCCATCAATTACCGCCCCCCTGGCGTTGCTTCCAAATTCATCGACAACTTTGCTTCCTGGCTTCCTCACTTCCTCTCTTCTGACATTCCCTCCATTATCCTAGGCGATTTCAACATCCCTATTGACATCCCCACACAAACCCCTCCCTCTATACTCCTTAACCTCACCTCTTCACTTGGTCTCTCCCAGTGGACCTCCTCACCCTCCCATGTGAATGGGAGCTTACTGGATCTGGTCTTCACTCACCGCTGTGATATTTCTGATTTTTCCAATTCCCCATTTCCCCTATCTGACCACCACCTGCTCTCCTTTAACCTCTCTCTCAACTTCCCCATCTCTACCTCCCAAGGCTACAATCACTAAGCGTAACATTGAGGCTATTGACACCACATTCCTTTCCTCCCTGTTTGACTCACTTCTCTTTCTGATTCTCTCTCTCTCATGCCCTGAACAAGCCACTTCCATATACAATGCATCCCTCACTTCTGCTCTTGAGTCTGTTGCTCCACCAACCACTATTCACCCTCGCAAATTTACACATCAACCCTGGTACAGCAAATGCACCAGATATCTGCAAAAATGCTCACGTACAACTGAGCGACACTGGAGGAAATCATGCTCCTGGGCAGACTTCCTCCATTTCAAAATTATGCTCTCATCCTTCAGTACTGCCCTTTCTCTTGCTAAACAGTCATACTTCAAGAACCTCATCTCCTTCCAGTCTTCCAACCCCCGGCGCCTCTTTGCCACTCTCATCTCACTCCTCTGCCCACCTCCACCTAGACTCCCTTCCTCACTCTCTGCTCTTGACTTTGCCACTTACTTCACATCCAAAATTTACTCCATACGTAAGGACATCACATCACACCAAACCATCAGTAACCAGCTTCTTCCCATCCCAAAACAACCCTCCCCATCCCTCCCACCAACTCTGACATCTTTCTCCCATGCATCTGGAGAGGAAGTCATGGCCATCATTCGTTCCTGTCCCCTCCCCACCTCCCCACTTGACCCTATCCCCTCCCGCCTCCTCCACTACCCCTCTCCTTCTGCTTGTTCCCATCTTTCCCACCTTCTCAATCTCTCTTTCTCATCAGGCACTGTCCCCTCTGCCTTCAAGCATGCACTCATCTCTCCTATTCTTAAAAAACCTTCCCTTGATCCAAACACTTTCTCCAACTACCGACCCATATCTCTCCTCCCTTTTGCCTCCAAACTCCTTGAGCATATTTTCTACAACTGCCATACTTCATTTCTTTCTTCACACTCACTACTTGACCCATTCCAGTCTGGCTTCTGTCCTCTCCACTCCTCTGAAGCTGCCCTTACAAAAGTATGCAATGACCTTCATGCTGCTGAATCTAAGGGACACTACTCTCTACTTAATCTACTTGATCTCTCTGCTGCTTTTGACACTGTGGACCATCCTCTCCTACTGCAAATCCCTCACTCCATTGGTCTGCGTGACACTGCCCTCTCTTGGCTGTCTTCCTACCTCTCTGACCGTTCATTCTCTGTCTCCTCTCATGACTCCACCTCCCCCTCTCTTCCACTAACTGTAGGTGTACCCAAAGGTTCTGTCCTTGGTCCTCTTCTTTTCTTTCTCTGTATACATCCTCACTAGGTAAGCTCATTAGTTCTTTTGGTTTCCAATATCATCTCTATGCTGATGACACCCAAATCTATCTTTCCTCTCCAGACCTCTCCCCTGCTCTCGTCACTCGTTTCTCCATCTGTTTCTCTGCTACCTCTTCCTGGATGTCCCAGCGCTTTCTTAAACTTAACATGTCTAAGACAGAATTGATCATCTTCCCTCCCTCCTGCATAACCTCACCTCCTACAATCTCATTATCTATTGATGGTTCTACAATCTCCTCTAGCCCCCAAGTGCACTGTCTTGGCGTAATCCTTGACTCCTCCTTCTCCTTCAAACCACACATTCAGCACCTCTCACAAACCTGCCATTTTCTTCTAAAAATATTTCCAGGATCAGACCCTTTCTGACCCAGGATGCTACTAAGACTCTTATCCACTCGCTGGTCATCTCCAGACTGGACTACTGTAATCTCCTCCTGACTGGCATTCCTGACAAACACCTCTCTCCACTCCAATCTATTCTCAATGCTGCTGCCCGGCTCATTTTCCTCACCAAATGCACTACGTCTACCTCTCCTCTCTTACTAGACTTTTACTGGCTCCCCTTCCCTTTCAGAATCAATTTCAAGCTTCTCACACTCGCTTACAAAGCCCTCACCCACTCCTCTCCCATCTACATCTCTGATCTTATCTCCCTTTACAATCCCACCTGTCCTCTTCGCTCTGCTAATGCATGACGACTCTCCTGCCTACGAGTTGCTTCCTCCCACTCCTACCGCCAAGATTTTTCATGTGCTGCACCACTTCTCTGGAACTCCCTACCTCTCCCCCTCAGACTCTCCACCTCTCTACAAAACTTCAAACGGGCTCTCAAGACCCACTTCTTCACCAAATCCAGCCAAATCTCATCCTAACCCTCTGTTCCACGTTCTCTATGTACCCCATCTGTGTCACCCTTGTCTGTCTACCCCTCCCCTTTAGATTGTAAGCTCTCACGATCAGGGCTCTCTTCCCTCATGTGCTTATCCTTTGACTTACTTTAATAATCATCAACTGTACCACATCCAGCAGTCTTCTGCCACCTGATACTTATTCCAGTGTCATCTGCTGGTGTAACTATGTTTATTTACCCTGTACTTGTCCTATATTGTCATCAACTGTAAGTTGCTGTTTTCCTGTTTTATTTATGTAATCTGTAATTGGGCACTGTGGAACCCTTGTGGCGCCATATAAATAAAGGATAATAATAATAATAATTCCTTTAAACTCCCAGCCAGGTAGGCCGCTTGGCAGTTGAAAAGTGGGTACCGCCCGCAGTACAGCTCTCGGAGCTCAGATAAACTCTTACAAAAACAATATAATTTCAAACCCGTGCTGCAATTCAATGGTGCTGCAGCGCCTGCTGAAATGGACACCTCCTCTCCAAAGAGTCCTCAATAAAAGTTCACAATTTGCAGACGCGCACTCCTTCTGGAATATCTTCAGATATATAACCACTGGGAATCTCCAAAAATCCTGCGGTCTTAAGATCAAATTTATTTTGTCTCCAGAATATTATCTACCCATGTCCATATCCCTCAAACAAAACAGAGGTGGGTGATAATAGTGAAGTACAGTTTAATAAGATATCGATACAATAAAACAACTCCAATTAAACAGATCCAAAAAAAAATCCACCACAATTCTAGGTCAAGGTGTGCATACCAAAATACGTGGGGTGTCATAAGGTGCCCACCAAAAGTACTTGTATAACGTTACTCAGGTACCTCCCGAGATATCAGCACCCTTTCTCTGCTGGCCAGGACCTTTGTCCTCATATTTGGTCTGCTGCAGTCTGTCCTAGATACCACCAACATATTTCTGCTCCTCAGAGCCATTTTCAAGGTGTATGGTGGCCTGAACAATCCCTGGGTATTTAAACCCTAAGGTGTAGTATCATTGGTCCAGACTGATCAGACCCTAATTAGTCCTCTTAGGTTATTATCCAGTCTTGTTTTATTATTGTGTTCTCAGTTGATAAGTTCAATGTAATATAACTGCATTATACACATAAATGCTAATAAATAAATAAATAAATAAATAAATATATTAAATAAATATCCTCTAATAAACTTTCAAGTCTTATGGTGCTAGAATTACCAAATAAAACATATATAATGCCAGCCATTTCAACTGAATCAGTGATTTAAATTATAATGAATTGCTTTTGGTAAAATACTGAATAAGTGCTTCCCCATCCTGTTGTCTGGGGACATTGTAAGGATGTGTAAAATTAGGTGTGAATTAATATTGTGAATGAATGTACCCATAGCAGCATACTTTATAAGATTTGTGCTGTAGGATATTCTGGATTACTTTTCTAGTCATTGTAGTAACATTTTACATCTAAATTTGCAGATGAGATTGTAATGTGCGCATGTTCTAAATCTTCTAGATTCTTTCCCAGCGTTCTAAATGCATATTAAAGGATATCAGTGATTATATCATGTTTCTAAGTGAAAGGTTACTATCACATTTTCAAAATTTCCAATGTTAAGGGGACAATAGACCTCACAGACATTGCTTTTAACTTTACCCAAGACATTGAAGAGGTTTCTAGAAAAGTATCTTCACTCTATCATTGTACAAGTTGCCTGTAATTCAAAATATTGAATATTAAATGTTTTTGCAGCATGTTAAGGTTCTACCCATGACTGGCTCTATAATGCTGCTGAATTCTTCTGTGTTCACTAAATTTGAGGACTTTAATTTTCACCTATCTAAGCACTAACCCATGCAGTATCTGCCTCCTGAAGAAGCCGCCTGGGGTGCGGAGAAACGTGTTGAGGGTACAGAGAGAAGGAGCCCCAATACCTCATTGCCCACAAGAATTGGAGTGTGTCCTCCTATCAGTTCATCCAAACAATTGCCGGCAATTGTTACATCTCCAGCGTGACTGCTTTACTCAATCCCCTGGACCGCACCGGGAACGCCCTGTGTCCTACTTTGGTGAGCACTATTCCACCAGCACTGGGGGTGGAGAACGCTGTACCGGTGCACTTACAGTTTGCCGGAGGAGAGAGCGGCTTTCCACCGACGCTACAGACGGACTACGCCGCTGACGAGTCCTGCCGCTGACGGATGTCTCACCCGTGCACAGGGTGATAGAAAGTGGCCACATACATTGATACCATTGCGGTACAGTAAAGGAAAAACTGTCCAGTCTGTGAGTAACAGCTATTTTACAACTCTCAATCCTTGCACCGCTCATACATCTATTACAATTGGCAAGTGATGAACTCTTTCCTAATCGGAACTTAATATATATTCTGAGGACACCTATATGCACGATTGTGCCAAAGTATTCTTGTGTTTCCTACATCTGGGCAAGTAATTAAATACAGCTAAAAGCTACCAGAGAATTATCTCTTAACACTTAGGTATTGCGACTGCCTTCTGAGTACATTCTATTAGTTTTTATTATTGTTCAATTTAGAGGTTTCCGGAACCTCAATTTTATATGATAACTGCATTGTGGTCTTGTTTATTTTTATGTGTTATATGTTGTTAATTTATGTAATAAATTGGTTTATTTTTATCGTTGTGTCCATCAATTGGTATTGAGCGCCCACCTGGTAATTTTTTATAATTGCTTTTATAATTGCTTTTTTATAATTGCTTTATATCTGCTCTTATCTGTCCAACTTTTTCGCACACATCACTTTCCTCACTAGTGTGATGCCTTGGGTGGTTCTGGGTGGGCTGTTTTTGGGCATGTCCCACGCCCCAGACTTTAACCCTTAAAATGTGAAGGACTCACCCAACTATTATGTTACCAAGAAGGGGTGGATAAGCGCGTAATTTTGGTCTTAATTGTGTGAAGAGCCTCATATTGCAAAATGTATTATTATAAAAATCAGTAATGTTTTTATAGTGCACCTGCACACATTCTCTTTGTGTGTGCCAAACTTTACATAGTAAGATCATTCTGGGTAAGTTTTGTGGCGTAGGCCATGCACCATTTTAGTTGCTGTTCTCTGTACTCTCTCTAATGTATTTATATCCCTTGGAAATTATGGTCTTCAGAACTGGACACAGTATTCCACATGACACCATTCCAGTGACCTACTGTATGCAGGGGTATTATTACTACTTTTTTCTTCTAGTAATTAAACATTCTATGCAACCAAGCATCTCATGTGCCTTTCTCATTGCTTTATTGCAATGTTTCCCTGCCTTTAAGTCACTTAAAATAGTGACACCTAAATCCCTTTCCTCCTAAGTAATTTCCATTATAGTACCCTTGATACTAAATTTAGTTTTAAGATACTGAGATCCAAATCACTCAGCCATGGTGGTAGATGTAAAATCAACAGTGGTTTATTGAACAGAATGGGTTATAAAAAATCAGCACACTTCTGTAATCCAATTCCTCACGTCAATTCCCTCACAAACTCCAGACAGAACATTACTTCTTAGCTCTACAAATACCCCAGAAGCTTCATAGTGCAGGGGTGTATTCTACTTTCTTCTTTTTCTTAGGATCTTACATCATTGGAATACAATACATATTATAACCAAGGTGATTACATCAGCCAGAGAGCCCCCCTATCTGGCAAGTTTACTGTTGGACAATAGGGAGTAAACAAAAAGGGACAATGGTACAGTACCTTGCATGACTCACCCTTTGAGTGTCCACTGTGGTGTAAGTAAACAATAGGAAACTAGGTCTAACATGAATACATTACCTAAAGTGTAACAGATAACAACACAATTACATATATTAACAATAATAAGGTTGATTTAAACACAATATTGGGTGAGTGACAATGGATATGTCATGGAGAATAAATAAACAGACATATTGAATGTACAGGGATATGGGGAGAAACAGTACATATTTGACATGGGAAATGAGGCACAGATATATTAATTGTCACAGACCTCTCCTTTCCTCACATTTAGCCTTTGGAATTTTGAGACCTTAGTGCATGAATTTGCATTATATGATCATTTAACATTAGTTGCCATGTTCTTGACCATTCCACAACTCTACCGAAATTATCAATCATTTGTTTACCCCTCCCAGTGTGTCTACCATGTTGCTTACATTATCTTGTGTTGTCTACAAAATCCATTCAATACCATTTGCAATGTCACTGACATATATAATAAAGAGTAATGGTCCAAGTACAGATCCCTGGGGTACTCCACTGGTAACATTTCCCTAGATATAATGCATTATATTTACTGCAACTGTCTGTTTCCTACCCAGCAACTAGTTTCTTATTTCATTGTTTTTATAATCCATTCCCACGCTTTTGAGTTTATTTAGCAGTTTGAGATTTGGTATTGTGTCAAATGCTTTACTAAAGTCTAGATATGCTACATCAATATCCCCCTTTGATATATTACTTTAGTCATGCAGTTGAAAGTCAATAAGATTTGTTTGACATGATCTCCCCCCAGTAAATCCATATTGTTTAGGATCCAACAAGTTGTTTTATTTAAGATGTCCACAACTCTCTTTTTTATTAGTTTTTCCATTATTTTCCTTGCTATTTATGTAAGGCTCACTGGTTACGTGCCTTTTTCTTGCTTCCACTTTTGTGCAGTTGTTCTACATTCACTCTTTTCCAGACCTCTGGCATTGCACCTGTAAGTAGTGAGTGTTTTTTTTTAATTATTTGAATGGCGCTACCAGCACATATTTAAGCTCTTTTGGTATCCTTATATATATCCCATTTGGTTCCATTGATTTATCCACTTTTAGTTTTGAGAGTGCCTTCTCCTCTGCAAATGTACTGTTATCTACTGTACCTTATTTTTATGAATGTGTTCAAAAATTAACAATGGCACATTCCCTTCTCCTTCTATAGTAAATACTGAACAAAAATTATTTATTTAGATGATCTGCTATTTCCTTGTCTTCCTCCACCAAATAATCACTTTTTGTAAGCAGATGGAAGGGAGTGCGAGAGTGCCAAGATTCTGGTGGAACTCATATGTTCTTTTAAAGCAGCAAACATTTACAAGGCAAAACTAACCTGGTTTTGCCTTGTAAATGTTTACTGCTTTAAAAGATTTATTAGTTCTGCTGGAATCTTGGAGCTCTGAACATCTCGCACTCCATTACATTTGGCCACTTGCCTTAATTCTTTTTAATACACCATTTGATTTTCTCCTTTCACTTATATACTTAAAAAACAGATTTGCCTCCTTTGTCTACTGACTGGATCATTTTTTCCTCATATTCTGCCTTTGCACACCTGATCACCTTTTGAGCCTCCTTCCGCCTGGCAAGGTACACCTCTTTGTTGTTATTATTTTGAGTCGTATATTTCTTAATGGCCTTATTTTTTGCTTTCACATTATTTTTTTCCCCTTTTGTAAACCACACTCTCTTCCTTTTCTTGGTGCTTTTCTTAAACCTTTTGATAAAATGTTACAGTAGCTGCACATGAATCAGTATGGCCATTGAGGAGGGATCCAAGGTATCCCGCTCAAATAAATATGTCATAAAGTCTACAGATAACCTCTGATACTGGGTCAAACTCTGTAATGGTAAATTTGACATTTTAGAAGCCCCTTATAAACAGTGGCATCCTTGTGATCATAATTGGAGGGACGACATCAGATATTGGAGAGATCACCTATTCTTACATCCTGGGGATATTTACAGTAGTTTATACAGATATCCCCCCAAAATGTATGAATTTGGGAGATTTCCCAAAATCCCATTGGCAAATACTGTATGGACATAAAGACAGATAATACAGATACAGTTAAATACAGTAAGGCTGGGATGAGCAGAGGTGACATCAATGGAGTCTTTAGAAGAAGGGTCCTGATTCAGTGAACACAATTATGACCACCATCGGACACTTGGGTTCATGCACGCTTAGTGTGGATTTCAAGGACACTTCATGCTTGCACAGTAGAAAAAAATTGCTCCACTTGTGTTTATATTGCCACTATGTCTTTCTGAAATCAGGCCCAAAATGGATAGATTATAAAGCAGTAGGAGAGGAAGAGAGTAGAAACTTTAATATTTCTGGGCGCAAATGAAACAAAGTACTATAAGCTACAGGGTGCAGGGATGGAATTGGTTAGGTGTCTACTTAGGAAAGGTGATCATATTTCATATTAAGGGATTCATCATCACTAATGGGCCAGTTACACAAAAGGATATGCAAGTGTTTTGAAAAGGTCCCATTCAATATTAGGGGCCTGATGGGGAAGCTCAGAAAACTAAATGTTTTTAGAGTTTTCTTGTGGGAATCAATGTTATCTTCAGATAGGATTGGTTCCTGGCATCCCACTACTTCTTATGGGAATGATGTTAAGGGTTGTGAAGAGGCATCGAGGCAGAACCTCCTGCAACCATCACATTGAGACCTCAGCTAAAGCATGCACAGTCAGCCGACACCACCATGATAAGTAACACTGATACTTCTGTAGCAGTGTTAGGGATCACAGAATTTCAGACTAGCGTTCCCCACACTGGATTGTTACTTAAATAGCAGAATATATTGTTCCAGTATTTTAGAATCAACCATCGCAACTGAAGTTGGATACTTACGTAATAGGCATGTCTGGCCCCTGATGATGATTAGGCTCTAATACTTGTAAATACTGTATACTGTAGTCCATAGTATAGAAAATGAATGATTGTTTAGTGATAATAACTATAGGGAGTATTGAGCATTGAGGATAACTATGTTCCTGGATTTAAGTGGTTAGTAGCCTGCAAGATAAAATAAATATTCTGCTTGTTTGTGAATAGCTAGACATTCCTGATAGGAGTGATAGATAGGGAAACTATGAGTTACATCAGTGATTATCTGCTCTGTTGGGGCTTTATTAGTGTGCAATATTGAAGATCATGGTCAATGCTGAGAGGAAAGACTACTGTAGATCTAGCCATCTGACCAAGATTTTTATGCTAGGGTGAGACTAAGATGAGTCATTGCCAGATCATGGTAAGAGTATGTAGGAATTTTGGAGAAACATTTTGCATAAAGGTGGAGAGATGATTATTTATAAAGATAAGATTATGGTAGGTTTATGGATGCTTAGTATAATGAGGTTCAGGTAGTGATGGACAGCTTGCAGACAGCTTTAGTAGTTCACCACTAGTAGCCAAGTGTGTGGAACATGTGGTACCTGTATTCTGCTGTCACTGTCATCTGTCTTGGTTTCCTCGAGCACACCTTCCACTAGGCTTCCTTGGTGATAAGGCAAAGATGAAGACCACCAAAGACCCCAAGTGTCATGATTGGACAGCCGATTATCCAGATACATCAATCTGAGGATCTCCACCAGTGACTTGTGGTTATCTCATCATGTGTGGATAATTAAACCTGGAAACTGCCAGCAGCAAAGGAACCCCAAAAAATAATTTTGTACACCAGACAGTCCTTTGCAGTTATATGCATCCAGAAATATTAATTGCACGCTCATTT
Source organism: Pseudophryne corroboree (assembly GCF_028390025.1). Classification (NCBI taxonomy): domain Eukaryota; kingdom Metazoa; phylum Chordata; class Amphibia; order Anura; family Myobatrachidae; genus Pseudophryne; species Pseudophryne corroboree. The sequence goes on along the minus strand of NC_086444.1, from coordinate 1,235,218,933 downwards.
AGAGTTTTGTACATAACTTTGGCCTCATAGGCTCGCAGATTCACCAAGAGACATGGGGAATATGCCTGAAATAATAATCTTTTTATTTAAACAAAATAATCACTGGTATGATTATAACAAAATTATAAAATTACAAAAATGGACAGATATACAGTACATAAATCTCAGAAAAATAAACAGGGAATAATATTTCAGAAGCCTAACACTTACTCAAAAGAACTTTATAATGTGGGGGAATTCACAATTGATCATATAGGTAGCACATCAGCATATGAATGAATGCCCAGAAGAAATGAGCACCTAACATTGAGGGATAGGTGCAATTATACTTTCATCTGCACTCCCCCTCCCATTTTTTGCTTTTAAAATAGCTCATTGCTCGACACTGGACATTTAAGGGATCATGCACTAACAAGTCTCTTTTGCAAATGAAAACAGATGGGTAGTTAGCCCAGATGGGCACATTTCACTCTTCCCTGGAGGTGGAACTTACATGACCTGGTCTGGTTGTTGGAGAATGAATGCATCCCATGTTCCATTTATATTTCTGGGGTCTGGATAAGGAATACTTATCTAACATTCTGACTTCAACAGATATCAATTCCTTCTTCCAGGCCTGCTATACATGGGGATAACATATAGGACATGTGCTATTGATTCATCTACGTGAAATAAAACCATTTCTTCATATACTCTTATATAAGATACAATTCTGATACTGATGACTGTGTGTGGATGTCACATCTCTGTCACACCGACAAACCCCAAACAATTTACTATTTGCTATGACAGTGACAAAATATTTATTATGCTGAATAATAAGCCACTGGTGCTAAGTAGTTGTGTTTAGCAAAAAGGTAGCAGAAGTTCATGCACTAGTAATTACTAAATAGCAGTGGTATACACATAACATGCAGGAATATTAATCATTAACATTACAATAGCACATGCAAAACATGCAAAACGCCAAGTATTAGCATTTGTATTTACACTCCTGTCTGTAGCTAAGGGGTGGGGAACATCCAGCCCATGGGCCATGTAAGGTCCATGTAGCTACTTTGCCTGGCCCAGCCAGAGTACCACAGGAGAGGAGGGAGGAGGGAGACAGCATTCAACAGAGGGTATGGAGGAGGACACTGGGTAACCTGGCAACTGCAGGGGTGGTGGTGGCACTGTGGCTGTGGACCACTCATGATAGGAGCACCCTGGAGATGCATTCAGGATAAAGGTCATGAGGAGGGGCAATGGTGTGATACCCAGGAATAGAGACACCACTGACTCCCGTTATCAGGGTATCACTAGGAAATATAATGGACCCTATTATGGGTAACACCCCTCAAGGAGGTCGATAACTGACAATTAAGAATGGAATGACAGGATTATAACAACTCCTGTGGTCCTATGGGGAGATTGTGCAGATGTGGTAAACTTTGACCAGATATGCCCGTTTGTCTGGGACCTAGCGGGAACTGCTGCAAAGTGAACTGGCTTCTCACGCGCCCTCGGCGGGAGACATAAGGGCACTCTACAGAGGAAGATAAATTGAAGGGGGCTCGAGCGCCGAGCGTTGGCGTCATCAGAGAAGACGGGAGAGAGAGAGGTCGCATCCTGACAGCCCTTCCTGAGCCAAGGCGGATACGGTGCCGTCAGCCAAAAAGGAGAAGAACCCGTGACTTACCGAGGTGAACATCAGGTGGCGGCAGAGCGGAGATCAGAGCGGAGACCAGCGCTGCACTAATCTCCTCCCATGCTAGTGACGGACAAAGAGGGGAAGGGGTCCTGTGAGACGACATCAGCCAGTGAGCGGTAATGGGACAGCTATCCTCCTCCCGTGAAGGACGTCCGGACTCGTAAGTGACATTTAGCGGGCGGAGTTAAAACGGAGGCTGAATCCCTATAGGGCACTAGACAGCAGCTAGGTTAGCAACCGACATTGGAGACAGAGACAAATCAGCCTTCCTCCTCCCTTCACATCCCGCTGCCTAGCCTCATCACATATCGCTACAAGGATAGTAACAGGTAGTGAGGAAAACCCTGTCAGAAAAACGCCAAATTACCTCTATCAGCGACAAGAGCGAGGGAGAGAGTAATCACCATTGTAGAAAAAGGTCAGAGTCCTTCTGATAGTTACCCCATTCTTGTCAGCCGCATATTATACAAGGCATAGCCTCCTTATACCTCGGTATCAGCACATACTCAAAGATTACTAGGACACAGTCAACGGAGAGGACAGGATACAGCAGACAAAAAGAGGATCCCCAGGCTTAGCTAAGTGCCGCAGTATACAATATTGATATACATAGACAAGAAGGGAGAGCGACCTCTGTGGTAGTAGTGTTCGTCTGATACAAATGATACTGTCAATACCTATGCAAAAGCAAACCATCAGATGATATTTAATGACTCTTCTAAAGTATCCCCAAAGTACGGGCCAGATCTGGGAGTATCCATTCTTACTGTTAGCTCCCAACCTTTAAGCGAGCTAGAACCTAGTAGTGGATTACATACAGATTTATCAACTCATCCATGTGCACCAACGTATGAATATTCAGCTGAACTTTATCTTTAGTAAAAGTTAGGACAGGGAATTTCAGTACTGAAAAAGGGTGTTTTACTATTGTTAAGTGTTAACGTGTAAACTGCCAGTTCATGTTGGATAAAATACCATTGAAAATTGTATTTCATACTAACCTTTCCAACAGGACGGAAGCGTAAAACCATACGGTAGCCACTGTGGAAGAAGTTCCAGTATAATAAATATTTCCATTTCACGTGTGTCTTTTGTAGATTTATGAAGTAAGATAGCCTCTGTAACAGTATTGGTTGGTACAGGAAGGGGTATTCGGAGGGTACTGTAAGGGTGATTAAAGTTATAGTTCTGGTTCAAGCCCCATACTGCCATTCTCTCCACGGTGTTCAAATTTGAGTAGACCTGTGAAAGAAGAAGGTTGGAAAGTAAATCCTACATATGCCTGAAGAAATCTTGAATACTTACCTCTAAGACGCACTAAAGAAACTTTAAAGTAAACTAGAGTGTCACAGTTAAAATTTTTGTGGCGTCACGAACAGGATACTTAAACCAACGCGGGGAAGATTTTACTCTAAGAACATGTCCAAGGAACAGGATAAGTTAACTACCTCTGCCAGCTGAGAATCCAGCCAGTCCACCCCAGGAATACCTAGTATGGCACAAATAAATCCAATAACGTAACCCTACTATTTCGGGGCCCCGTGGCTTCCCACCTACTATGGAGATAGACTTAACGCCGAAGGGAATACACTGACTGACTTCAAGAATAAGATGAAGTCGATCCTCTATCCATTAAACGAACAACAAAAGGTCGAGATTCTCATCGGACATTTGAAAGGATCCGCACATCGTGAGGTTATTTCATGGCCCATTGGGGAGAGGAATACCATTGAACAGATACTGCAGCGACTCGCTACTACATTCGAGCTGCATACCATTTCAGAACTAAAGATGAGATTTTATGCTAGAAAACAGCGCATGGGTGAAACGCTTAGAGATTTTGCGTTAAGCCTGCAGGAAGCATTAAAAGCGATCCGAACAGTGGATGAAAGTGAAATTGAAAATAGTGATGAGGCTCTAATATCCCAGTTGATTGAAGGGGCAAATAGAGAGGGCGTAGGAACTCAACTCAGACTGCTCAGAATGCAGAAACCTGATCAGTCCTTCTTAGATTTTAAAGAGGCGGCGATCAAAGTAGTTGGGACCGAGGTAACCCAAGAGGTCAGTTTTCCGGAGATGCCAGGTTATCTGGAGGGTCAGATGCCCAATGAAGACGGCTCTCTTCATCCAGTACAGAACAAGAGAACAATTGACATCGGCAGTCAGAATTTCCAGACACCTACAATGGATCCAATGCAAACCCTATAGAGTCAAATGGAAGAGCTCGTAGTGGGTATAACTGAGATGTGTAAAGAAGTTTAGAATTTTACTAGGAAACAGGCCTCCGTTCCCAATGAAACCCGGTGGCCCAGAGAACGCCAGAGAACCAGGAGGGATTGGTGGACTCCGCCGCCAACAAGCGGCAGAAGAAGTACCGATCAGTTTGATCCTCAAGGACGTCCGATTTGTCGGTGATGTCAACGACCGGGACATATCGAACGGAACTGTGACCAGACGGAGGCTTTAAACTCCAATGCCCCGAGGTTGGGGACCGAGCCTCGGGGGGAGACGCCCAAATAGGCTCAAGGTCTGAGGAATGGTGGGCCCAGTACGTGGGACAATGTCCTCATATCCGGATTTCCATCAATGGAATAGAGATTACAGCTATGGTGGATACCGGATCACAAATAACCACCATTCAACATTCCACCTTCATTCAACATTGGGGAGAACAACAAATGGTGTCCCCTCCGCCTGCCTGGTTACAGTTAATAGCCAGCAACGGATCGAGCATCTCGTGCGTGGGCTATTGGGAGGCTAATGTAAAAGTCGGAGACACGGAACTACCCCGGCAAGGATGTCTGATTACACATACTAGTGACCCTAACGCGATTCCAATGATCTTAGGGATGAATATTCTGCAAAGTTGCCCGGATGAGCTAATTGCGATCCTTAAGCATGCCCTAGCGGACCAGTTGTCCTCTGATCGGAATATTATACAAAAGACTATCAAGACCCTGCAAAGTCAACGAGCATTTATACATTGTGGGGGCCTCTTGGGTAAAGTACGGATTACTTATGGTAAACCCATCAAGTTGCCTCCCAATTCAGAAGTAGTAGTTTGGGGCAAGGCTCGCTGTGGTCCGAGGGGAAAAAGTTATGAGGCCCTGGTTGAACCTTGCGAAGGGAATGAAGAAGATGGAGTTGTGGTGGCCCATTGCTTAGTGCATATTAAGAATGGACGAGTGCCCATTCGGATCATGAACCCTCACAACCACCGGATCAAGTTGTATCATCAAAGACCGATTGCCAAACTCACGTGGGTCACTTTTCAGGACGTACTGCATGCCCAGACCCGTGTTCATCAACAAAGTGATGATGTTACCGGCGCAGACGAGGATGCAGTGAACGAATGGTGGAAGGGTATCCACATTGGAAGTGAGGACACCCCTTTAGAACAAAAAGAGGGAGTGTTACAAGTGGTAAAGGGAAATCCACAGACTTTTAGCCAAAGCCAATTGGATTTCGGCATGGTTACGACCATAAAGCATCATATCGTAACAGGGAATGCTACGCATATATGAGAAAAACATCGTCCTGTAGCCCGGCTCTATTTCAGCCCGTTCGACAAATGTTAGAGGATATGAAGACCACTGGTGTCATCCAGGAAAGCCATAGCCCCTGGGCTGCCCCAATGGTACTAGTCAAAAAGAAGAACGGTCAATTGCGGTTTTGTGTTGATTACCGGAAGCTAAACCAGATCACTCACCGGGACGCTTATCCACTCCCCAGAATAGAAGAATCGTTAGCAGCTTTGAAGTCAGCCAAATACTTCTCCACGTTAGATCTAATGAGTGGATACTGGCAGATTATGGTGGCACCCGAAGACCAAGAAAAAACGGCCTTTACCACACCCATGGGACTCTATGAATTTAAACGAATGCCCTTTGGATTATGTAATGCCCCTGCTACTTTCCAAAGGATGATGGAACATTGTTTGGGGCATAAGAACTTTGAAATTATCTTATTATACATTATACTTAGACGATATTATTATCTTTTCTAAGTCCTATTCAGAACACCTACAACATCTACAAGAAGTTCTACAGCAACTAGCCCATTAAGGACTGAAAGTGAATCCAGCCAAGTGTCACTTATTAAAACCGCAGGTTCATTACCTGGGACATTTGGTGAGTTCCGAGGAAGTAGCTCCAGATCCCGAAAAGATTAGAGTCATCCAAGAATGGCCGATACCCCAGACGGTTAAGGATATAAGAAGATTTCTGGGGTTCGTGGGCTATTATAGGCGTTTTGTGAAAATTTTTTCCAAAATAGCTGCTCCATTACATGAGTTACTCCGGGACGTACCGCAAGTCCTCCAGAGCAAACGTCTACTGATTGCATGGACTTCAAGGCAACAGGCGGCCTTTGAACATCTAAAGGAACTCTTGACACAATTGCCCCTCCTAGCTTACCCAGATTACAGTAAACCTTTCATCCTGCAAACTGACGCTAGTCAGCAAGGGCTCGGTGCCGTACTTGCCCAATTACAAGATGGTAAAGAAAAAGTCATAGCCTATGCCAGTCGAGGCCTTCGGAAAACGGAATGTAATGATGCTAATTATAGCGCTTTCAAATTAGAGTTTCTGGCATTAGTGTGGGCCATCACAGAGAAATTCCAGGATTATTTGATGGCTACTCTGTTTATAGCTTACACCGATTGTAATCCGTTGGCCCACTTGGCTACTGCTAAACTGGGAGCATTGGAGCAACGATGGTACGCGCGATTATCTAATTATCAATTCACCATCCAATACCGACCCGGACAAAATAACAGTAATGCTGACGCATTATCCCGCCTTTCTGAACAAGAGGAATCCGAAGTGGAAGATCAAGTGGAAATAGTAGAAATGCCACCTTTTCAAGGAAATCGAAAACTAGGGTTACAAAACAACACTATCTCTAAGAGAAATCAATCGGGAAATATTGCAGAAGACAGTGATCTGAGCGAATGGCGGCAATGGCAGGAAGAATATCCACCTTTTTGTCAATTAAAAAAACTACTACTGAAAAAGGAAGTTCTAACAAAGACGGCAAGACAAACAGCAGCCTTAGAATTAGTCAAGTTATGGAGACAGCGAGATCGCTTAGAACTACACCAAAATGTTATAATCCGGAAAAGTATTCATCCCAAGACTCATGTAACTGTCATCCAAGTAATAATTCCTCTCACCAAAGCCTCTATCCTCTTAAATGCTTACCATAATCGATCAGGACACTTCGGAACCCAGAAGACCGAAACAAACATCAGGCAACGATTTTATTGGGTTGGAATCCGTCAAAGTGTAGAAGAATTGTGTCAGAAGTGTTCTGAATATACTCTCCGGAGGACACCCCTTCCGACGGAAAGGGCTCCGCTCCACCCAATAACCAGCTGCCAACCACTGGAACTGGTTACCATTGACCATGTCAAACTGGAAAGAAGTCAACTGGGGTATGAGTACGCAATTATGATAGTGGATCATTATACCAAGTTTGCAGTAGCGTTGCCAGTCAGGATATGACAGCAAAAACCACAGCAGAAATCTTTTGGAGGGCCTTTGTGAGACCATATGGATTCCCAGATAAAATTTGACGGATCAAGGGCCAGCCTTTACATCTCACCTCTTCCAAGAACTATGGGGCAGATTTATTAAGTTCGGTGAAGTGATAAAGTGGAAGGTGATAAAGGACCAGCCAATCAGATCCTAACTGCCATGTCACAGGCTGGGTTTGAAAAATGTCAGTTAGGAGCTGACTGGATGGTCCTTTATCACCTTCCAATTTATCACTTCACCAAGCTTAATAAATCTGCCCCTGTGTTCTTTATACGGATGTAGGAAGATTAAAACCACACCATATCATCCCCAAGGAAATGGGCTCTGCGAAAGGACTACCCAAACGCTAATTCAGATGTTACGAACCCTTCCAGAAAGGCAACGACAAGAATGGCCATTGTTGCTGACCGAGTTCATGTTCATCTATAATAATACCACCCACAGTTCGACCGGATATACTCCGTACTATTTATTATTTGGCAGACAAGGAAGGCTACCAGTAGATGTGAGTCTCAATAGGAAAATCACCCCTGAACCGTTTATAGAAACTGATAGGGTGATCGGCGATTGAAGGTAGCACAAGACTTAGTCACTCAACGTAGGGAGAATGTACATGAGCGACAGGAGCTATATTACAATATGAATGCTCAAGCTGAATCTTTGCCAATAGGATGCAAGGTATTACGAAAGAACAATCGACGGCAAACTAAATTGGATCATCTTTGGGAACCTCTTCCATATCGAGTAATAGAACGGCCGAACCCAAAAATCGAAGTGTACCGCATTAGGTTAGAGGATGGAACTCGACAAAGTTTAGTACATCGAAATCAGTTAAAACTATGTCCTAACGGACCAGAATCGAAAGAGGGAACAATATCATCTCCAGAAATGACGCCAGAAATCAATCCATATCCAGACGAGATGATGAGTCTTTGCTGGCCAATATTGACCACGTTCGGTACGCTCCCTGATGTAGGGGGAAATGAAAATATAACTACAACCGTTATAGATTCTGTACCGCCCGGGGGTACTGTATTGAGGCGATCGGAGAGAAGTACAAGAGGGAAATTACCTGCTCGTTATCAGAACTAAAAGTAACGTAATAGAATACTTCAGGAGGTATAAGAAGCGAACTGTTATAGAGTCTAATGATCGGGTAGAAAATGTAAATAGAGCGATAAGTAGTAAACAAAGAATGAAATGACTTGCACTGAATGTATGAATTGTTGAACTGTTCCGAATAGTGAATTAAAAATATGTGTAGCATTGTTAGTATGTAATAAACCGATGTGTAAGGATACACATCCGATTACCGGGGAGGTATGTGATACCCAGGAATAGAGACACCACTGACTCCCGTTATCAGGGTATCACTAGGAAATATAATGGACCCTATTATGGGTAACACCCCTCAAGGAGGTCGATAACTGACAATTAAGAATGGGGTGACAGGATTATAACAACTCCTGTGGTCCTATGGGGAGATTGTGCAGATGTGGTAAACTTTGACCAGATATGCCCGTTTGTCTGGGACCCAGCGGGAACTGCTGCAAAGTGAACTGGCTTCTCACGCGCCCTCGGCGGGAGACATACGGGCACTCTACAGAGGAAGATAAATTGAAGGGGACTCGAGCGCCGAGCGTTGGCGTCATCAGAGAAGACGGGAGAGAGAGAGAGGTCGCATCCTGGCAGCCCTTCCTGAGCCAAGGCGGATACGGTGCCGTCAGCCAAAAAGGAGAAGAACCCGTGACTTACTGAGGTGAACATCGGGTGGCGGTAGAGCGGAGATCGGAGCGGAGACCAGCGCTGCACTAATCTCCTCCCATACGAGAGATGGACAAAGAGGGGAAGGGGTCCTGTGAGACGACATCAGCCAGTGAGCGGTAATGGGACAGCTATCCTCCTCCCGTGAAGGACGTCCGGACTCGTAAGTGACATTTAGCGGGCGGAGTTAAAACGGAGGCTGAATCCCTATAGGGCACTAGACAGCAGCTAGGTTAGCAACCGACATTGGAGACAGGGACAAATCAGCCTTCCTCCTCCCTTCACATCCCGCTGCCTAGCCTCATCACATATCGCTACAAGGATAGTAACAGGTAGTGAGGAAAACCCTGTCAGAAAAACGCCAAATTACCTCTATCAGCGACAAGAGCGAGGGAGAGAGTAATCACCATTGTAGAAAAAGGTCAGAGTCCGTCTGATAGTTACCCCATTCTTGTCAGCCGCATATTATTCAAGGCTACTCCAGATACTGATAAACGCAGCCTGCAGAGTAGTGGAGACATAGCCTCCTTATACCTCGGTATCAGCACATACTCAAAGATTACTAGGACACAGTCAATGGAGAGGACAGGATACACCAGACAAAAAAGAGGATCCCCAGTATACAATATTGATATACATAGACAAGAAGGGAGAGCGACCTCTGTGGTAGTAGTGTTCGTCTGATTCAAATGATACTGTCAATACCTATGCAAAAGCAAGCCATCCGATGATATTTAATGACTCTTCTCTTCTAAAGTATCCCCAAAGTACGGGCCAGATCTGGGAGTATCCATTCTTACTGTTAGCTCCCCACCTTTTAGCGAGCTAGAACCTAGTGGTGGATTACATACAGATTTATCAACTCAGCCATGTGCACCAATGTATGAATATTCATCTGAACTTTATCTTTAGTAAAAGTTAGGACAGGGAATTTCAGTACTGAAAAAGGGTGTTTTACTATTGTTAAGTGTTAACGTGTAAACTGCCAGTTCATGTTGGATAAAATACCGTTGAAAATTGTATTTCATACTAACCTTTCCAACAGGACGGAAGCGTAAAACCATACGGTAGCCACTGTGGAAGAAGTTCCAGTATAATAAATATTTCCGTTTCACGTGTGTCTTTTGTAGATTTATGAAGTAAGATAGCCTCTGTAACAGTATTGGTTGGTACAGGAAGGGGTATTCGGAGGGTACTGTAAGGGTGATTAAAGTTATAGTTCTGGTCCAAGCCCCATACTGCCATTCTCTCCACGGTGTTCGAATTTGAGTAGACCTGTGAAAGAAGAAGGTTGGAAAGTAAATCCTACATATGCCTTAAGAAATCTTGAATACTTACCTCTAAGACACACTAAAGAAACTTTAAAGTAAAATAGAGTGTCACAATGGGAGCCTCCCCTGTCATCTCTCCCAGGCTATTCCTCTCTGCCTCCTGAGTGCCGAGGACTGGATGAGTGTTGAGGGGAGGTGGTACGAATGTGACTAGGTTGATAGGAGGAACAGCCCTGCCTGCACAACCAGCACACAGACTGAGCCACACTGCCAGCACACAGACTGAGCCACACTGCTAGCACACAGAATGACATGAAGTGGACCCATCCCGGCCCAAAAAGTAGCCATAGGAAGCAATTCATACCCTGTCCTGCTGCCTGTGGACTGGGAAGGAGCTCACGGGGTCTGAGGTAATGTGAATTTTGGCTCATACTGTGTGGGGTAATATACATTTTAGCTGCAGCTGATAGGCTAATCTTCCTCGCCAGACGTTCTTCGTCTGCTGATCCGCTCTGTCAGTCCCTCCATTGGTTATACTTATATACAAGGCTATTAACCAAACTACACCATCATACATCTCCTCACTCATCTCAAAATATCTCCCTACCAGACACCTCCACTCTGCACAAGATCTGCGTCTCTCATCCAGATGTATTACCTGTTCCCACTCAAAATTACAGGACTTTACCCGGGCTTCACCCACTCTGTGGAATGCTCTCCCACGCACAATAAGACTCTCCACTAGTCTCCAAACCTTTAAACGTTCCCTGAAAACTCATCTTTTCAGACAGACCTACCAAATTCCTGACCCACACACATAACCTTCAGTTCTTCCCTATCCAGTTACATCCCCTCTGCACAGTCCCCATAACCTCACATTTTGTCTTCCAACATTGCTGGGTGATCTTATCATACAACCCAATAAGAACCTAGCAATCCTGGGAACCATTATGTAACAGGTTGCATCTATCCTTGTGTATCAATGCCTATTTCCATATAGATTGTAAGCTTGCGAGCAGGGCCTTCCTACCTATGTCTGTCTGCCCAGTTTTGTTCTATAACTGTTGTTCTTATTGTAAAGCGCAATGGAATATGCTGCGCTATATAAGAAACTGCTAATAAATAAATAAATTTTAGCTCATACTGTGTGGGGTAATGTGAATTTGGATCATACTGTGCGGGGTAATGTACATTTTAGCTCATACTGTGTGGTGTATTGTGAATTTTGGCTCATACAGTGTGCCGTGATGTGAATTTGGCTCATACTGTGTGGCATAATGTGGATTTGGCTCATAATGTGTTGCGTAATGTGGATTTGGCTCATAGTGTTTGGCATTACGTGTATTTTGACTCATACTGTGTGGCGTAACGTGTATTTTGGTGCACACTGTGTGGTATAATGTGAATTTGGCTCATACTGTGTGGTGTGTTGTGAATTTGGCTCATACTGTGTGGTGTAATGTGAATTTGGCTCATACTGTGTGGTGTAATGTGAATTTGGCTCATACTGTGTGGTGTGTTGTGAATTTGGCTCATACTGTGTGGGGTAATGTGAATTTCAGCTCATACTGTTTGGGTAATGTGAATTTGGCTCATACTGTGTGCTGTAATGTGAATTTGGCTCATACTGTGTGGTGTGTTGTGAATTTGGCTCATACTGTGTGCTGTAATGTGAATTTGGCTCATACTGTGTGGTGTGTTGTGAATTTGGCTCATACTGTGTGCTGTAATGTGAATTTGGCTCATACTGTGTGGTGTGTTGTGAATTTGGCTCATACTGTGTGCTGTAATGTGAATTTGGCTCATACTGTGTGGTGTGTTGTGAATTTGGCTCATACTGTGTGCTGTAATGTGAATTTGGCTCATACTGTGTACTGTAATGTGAATTTGGCTCATACTGTGTTGTGTGTTGTGAATTTGGCTCATACTGTGTGGTGTAATGTGAATTTGGCTCATACTGTGTGCTGTAATGTGAATTTGGCTCACACTGTGTGCTGTAATGTGAATTTGGCTCATACTGTGTGGCATAACGTGCATTTTGGCTCAATAGAGCAGGCTAATTTTTAAGTTGATAATTTTGTATGGCCCCCGAAGGATTTTATAAATGTCAAAATGGCCCATGGTAGAAAAAAGGTTCCCAACCCCTGCTGTAGCTGATAGCAGGTATTACATTCATCACTGTAGAAATAGTTGAGGCTGATGTGAGTCTAATACTAGCCCAAGTAAAGAGTGCAAACAGCTAGCTGGTTATCGTGAACTAGTTCCGTGACTGGGGGTAAAGGTACTGCGCAGTCTAATCACTTAGTGAGTCCATAACTATTACCTCACACTTATTCTCACTGTCCAGCCTATTGCTGAGAGTCTGTGATTGGGGCTAGTGTGTCACACTGCACAGGCTGACACCTCACTGTGCCTCACTGTCTCCACTCCCTCACTCTCTCCCCTGTGGCACCACTCAGTGACCAGTCTGACTGACTGAAATAACAAATGGTTGAAGTGGGAATAACATATACATGTGCTGGTTGTAACAAAGGCTGGTGCTGGATGGGACTCGGTTTCTCCTAGCTTTCTGTAGCTGGTGCTGACAATGACAGACACAAGTGCTGACTGTCCCTCAGTAGGTGCTGATTGCTAGCTGTGAGGTAAAAGTTGCTTGTTTTGCCCTCTGCTGGCTTTCCCATTGTCCCCAATCCTTATCAGCTCTTCCAGTCAGCTGGCTCATCCTGCCCCATCACACATCAATATTCCCCACAGCATCACCAGGCAGCGGCCCCGGCTGCTCCAAGACTCCGGGCTCTCCCTGTGGCCCAGTTGGTCCTCAATTGCCACCTAATCCACCTTCTGGGCAGCACGCACCATTCAGCTCAGTCTCTCTATAGGCGGGATGGCTTCCCCCGTCACCTCACACAGCTCCCTCACCCCTTCACAGGTCACAGGTCAGCCTTTTGCAAGGTCTGGGCTCCTTCTCCTGCTGCAGCTCATGTCATCCAGTAAGGAGAAAAGTTTCCTCTGCAGCTGCAGTTCTTGCACTAGCACTGGGAGCAGAGGATCCAAATACTGTAAGGGACATGGTTACCCCAGAAGGGGTCCTGATGGGATTCTGTAGTAGGCATCACACCTGCAGATGAACAGCAGGTGGTCAGAGAGAGGGAAAGGAATGATAAAGAAATCAGAACTTTAGAAAAATCTGAAAAAAAAATAAGATTAAGGCAATGGCCCTCACAGTATGTAATTCCACGGAGAGAGGGCAAAGGGTTAGATAGACTGTTTTGCTTCTGAAAATGGATATATTCTATATCATGCTGAAATATCATAGAGACAGACCTGCGCTCCGTAGAGAACGGTCACGCGGCTCGCTCCCACCTCCCAATATCTTTGTAAGTTCTTGTAACATTTGATTTTCAGCTCACCGTCTATTTTCTAGGCCATAAACCATTCATGTTGGGGTTTCATAAATACAATACATTTTATATATGTCAATAGGTCTCTTATCTGTGCCCATTGTGGTTTATGTTTATTGTGCGAGCATCTTATTATTTATGTCCTATTGAGCCATCCTTGCATTGTATTACACCAAAGAGATTGACCATATTATTCACACTTTGCCTGTAGTCTTAAAAACTTTTTTCTATTAAATATCTATTTCTCATCCTGCGTAGAAAACAGATTTAATTATCACAATCAGATATAGATTTTATTTTGAAGTTAATGCTGCAATTATTACAGGTGTTTGTTCCTCTGCAGCTGTAGCTCGGAGTCTATATCAGTCCCAGATAGTGTATATAAGCTGCTGGTGGCTGTATACCTCCCCTGTACTGAGGATCTGCAGAGCTGCCAGTGACACTACACAATGAGAAGATTTGGTTTGTATGATGGATTTATCTCTCATGTTCTCTGCCTATTATATGTGTCTGGTACTACAGGTGACATGTGTAACGCAGGACTCAGCCAGTCAGTGTCACCTTGCTGCACATAAATCTGTGTTTGAGTATAAATATTACCAAGAGGGAGACATTATTATCGGAGGACTAATATCTGCTCATTCCAGCATTTTATCATCCAGCAAAGTTATAGACAAATTTAGATTATTCACTATGTGTGCACAGTAAGTATTACTTTATATTCTGATATGTTATGTGTACAGTTTGAGAAGTATATATTAGATTGTGTGTTCAGAATACAGACTGTGTGTTTTACTGCCTATAAAATACAGGAAAGAAGTAGAGAAAAAAAAGCCAAACAATGAAATCTAGCGCTATCCTACTATGTGTCTAGCTGACTACAATATCACAATACTACACACAGTGTAACTTGTCTGCAGATAGCAATGTGGGGAATACCAGCACTCTACATAAAGTACAGGAAATACAGGAAGGTGCATTATACTACACACAGTGTAACTTGTCTGCAGATACCAATGTGGGGAATACCAGCACTCTACATAAAGTACAGGAAATACAGGAAGGTGCATTATACTATACACAGTGTAACTTGTCTGCAGATAGCAATGTGGGGAATCCCAGCACTCTACATAAAGTACAGGAAATACAGGAAGGTGCATTATACCACACACAGTGTAACTTGTCTGCAGATACCAATGTGGGGAATACCAGCACTCTACATAAAGTACAGGAAATACAGGAAGGTGCATTATACTACACACAGTGTAACTTGTCTGCAGATACCAATGTGGGGAATCCCAGCACTTTACATAAAGTACAGGAAATACAGGAAGGTGCATTATACTACACACAGTGTAACTTGTCTGCAGATACCAATGTGGGGAATCCCAGCACTCTACATAAAGTACAGGAAATACTGGAAGGTGCATTATACTACACACAGTGTAACTTGTCTGCAGATACCAATGTGGGGAATCCAAGCACTCTACATAAAGTACAGGAAATACAGGAAGGTGCATTATACTACACACAGTGTAACTTGTCTGCAGATACCAATGTGGGGAATCCCAGCACCTGACATAAAGTACAGGAAATACAGGAAGGTGCATTATACTACACACAGTGTAACTTGTATGCAGATACCAATGTGGGGAATAACAGCACTCTACATAAAGTACAGGAAATACAGGAAGGTGCATTATACTACACACAGTGTAACTTGTCTGCAGATAGCAATGTGGGGAATACCAGCACTCTACATAAAGTACAGGAAATACAGGAAGGTGCATTATACTACACACAGTGTAACTTGTCTGCAGATAACAATGTGGGGAATACCAGTACTCTACATAAAGTACAGGAAATACAGGAAGGTGCATTATACTACACACAGTGTAACTTGTCTGCAGATAGCAATGTGGGGAATCCCAGCACTCTACATAAAGTACAGCAAATACAGGAAGGTGCATTATACTACACACAGTGTAACTTGTCTGCAGATAGCAATGTGGGGAATACCAGCACTCTACATAAAGTACAGGAAATACAGGAAGGTGCATTATACTACACACAGTGTAACTTGTCTGCAGATAGCAATGTGGGGAATCCCAGCACTCTACATAAAGTACAGGAAATACTGGAAGGTGCTTTATACTACACACAGTGTAACTTGTCTGCAGATACCAATGTGGGGAATACCAGCACTCTACATAAAGTACAGGAAATACAGGAAGGTGCATTATATTACACACAGTGTAACTTGTCTGCAGATACCAATGTGGGGAATCCCAGCACCTGACATAAAGTACAGGAAATACAGGAAGGTGCATTATACTACACACAGTGTAACTTGTCTGCAGATACCAATGTGGGGAATAACAGTACTCTACATAAAGTACAGGAAATACAGGAAGGTGCATTATACTACACACAGTGTAACTTGTCTGCAGATAGCAATGTGGGGAATCCCAGCACTCTACATAAAGTACAGGAAATACAGGAAGGTGCATTATATTACACACAGTGTAACTTGTCTGCAGATACCAATGTGGGGAATAACAGCACTCTACATAAAGTACAGGAAATACAGGAAGGTGCATTATACTACACACAGTGTAACATGTCTGCAGATACCAATGTGGGGAAAACCAGCACTCTACATAAAGTACAGCAAAAACAGGAAGGTGCATTATACTACACACAGTGTAACTTGTCTGCAGATACCAATGTGGAGAATAACAGCACTCTACATAAAGTACAGGAAATACAGGAAGGTGCATTATACTACACATAGTGTAACTTGTCTGCAGATAGCAATGTGAGGAATCCCAGCACTCTACATAAAGTACAGCACATACAGGAAGGTGCATTATACCACACACAGTGTAACTTGTCTGCAGATACCAATGTGGGGAATAACAGCACTCTACATAAAGTACAGGAAATACAGGAAGGTGCATTATACTATACACAGTGTAACTTGTCTGCAGATACCAATGTGGGGAATACCAGCACTCTACATAAAGTACAGGAAATACAGGAAGGTGCATTATATTACACACAGTGTAACTTGTCTGCAGATACCAATGTGGGGAATAACAGCACTCTACATAAAGTACAGGAAATACAGGAAGGTGCATTATATTACACACAGCGTAACTTGTCTGCAGATACCAATGTGGGGAATAACAGCACCCGACATAAAGTACAGGAAATACAGGAAGGTGCATTATACTACACACAGTGTAACTTGTCTGCAGATACCAATGTGGGGAATCCCAGCACCCGACAAAGTACAGCAAATACAGGAAGGAGCATTATACTACACACAGTGTAACTTGTCTGCAGATACCAATGTAGGGAATACCAGCACTCTACATAAAGTACAGGAAATACTGGAAGGTGCATTATACTAAACACAGTGTAACTTGTCTGCAGATACCAATGTGGGGAATCCCAGCACTCTACATAAAGTACAGGAAATACTGGTAGGTGCATTATACTACACACAGTGTAACTTGTCTGCAGATACCAATGTGGGGAATACCAGCACTCTACATAAAGTACAGGAAATACTGGTAGGTGCATTATACTACACACAGTGTAACTTGTCTGCAGATACCAATGTGGGGAATACCAGCACTCTACATAAAGTACAGGAAATACAGGAAGGTGCATTATACTACACACAGTGTAACTTGTCTGCAGATACCAATGTGGGGAATACCAGCACTCTACATAAAGTACAGGAAATACAGGAAGGTGCATTATACTACACACAGTGTAACTTGTCTGCAGATAACAATGTGGGGAATCCCAGCACTCTACATAAAGTACAGGAAATACAGGAAGGAGCATTATACTACACACAGTGTAACTTGTCTGCAGATACCAATGTAGGGAATCCCAGCACTCTACATAAAGTACAGGAAATACAGGAAGGTGCATTATACTACACACAGTGTAACTTGTCTGCAGATAGCAATGTGGGGAATCCCAGCACTCTACATAAAGTACAGGAAACACAGGAAGGAGCATTATACTACACACAGTGTAACTTGTCTGCAGATACCAATGTAGGGAATCCCAGCACTCTACATAAAGTACAGGAAATACAGGAAGGTACATTATACTACACACAGTGTAACTTGTCTGCAGATAACAATGTGGGGAATAACAGCACTCTACATAAAGTACAGGAAATACAGGAAGGTGCATTATACTACACACAGTGTAACTTGTCTGCAGATAGCAATGTGGGGAATACCAGCACTCTACATAAAGTACAGGAAATACTGGAAGGTGCATTATACTACACACAGTGTAACTTGTCTGCAGATAACAATGTGGGGAATAACAGCACTCTACATAAAGTACAGGAAATACAGGAAGGTGCATTATACTACACACAGTGTAACTTGTCTGCAGATAGCAATGTGGGGAATACCAGCACTCTACATAAAGTACAGGAAATACTGGAAGGTGCATTATACTAAACACAGTGTAACTTGTCTGCAGATACCAATGTGGGGAATCCCAGCACTCTACATAAAGTACAGGAAATACAGGAAGGTGCATTATACTATACACAGTGTAACTTGTCTGCAGATACCAATGTGGGGAATAACATCACTCTACATAAAGTACAGGAAATACAGGAAGGTGCATTATTTATGTCATAAATTACATTTATTAGTCAATGAAACAAACTTACGATATGAGACACAATGTAAAAGATCATACGGCCAGTGGCTGACAGGGGAACCGCTGGGGATTCATGTATGCTGGGACAATGTTTAGAAGCACCCGGCTCTTTACACTGCAGGTGATTGCAGGTGCGAGTGCAGAGAACCGGGTGCCTCTATACATTATCCCGGCATAAATGGACCAGAAGCGGTTCCCCAGTCAGCCAGTCAGATGCAGTCAGATCATTATATAAGGACTATACGTATAATAATGTAAAAGTGTAGAACTGGAGACAGCAATAGTGTACACAGTGTAATTGTAAAATATGGTTAGTATAATTAGCAGAATAATATAATTATTACATAGAGGAGAACCGATTCCAGCAGCCAACAGCAGATGTCAGGATTTAGCAGAACCTATGTCAAATATTATGTTTTGTTTTTTAAACTGTTCTCCAATTACCCAATAAATGTTCCGTGAAAGGCTCAGTTCCTGCAGAATATAATTATTAGCAACTTTCCCTCTGGACAGTATTATTAGAGGTTAGTCCGAGTGACAGCAGAACAGAGAGATCCCGTAGTTATCCCCTAGTGGTCAGACAATGTATCTGTATTGCAGGCTAGCGGCAGATAATATTGTATAATCACAGAAAGCCACAGAGATTGGTGACAATGTATCTGTATTGCAGGCTAGCGGGCAGCTAATATTGTATAATCACAGAAAGCCACAGAGATTGGTGACAATGTATCTGTATTGCAGGCTAGCGGGCAGCTAATATTGTATAATCACAGAAAGCCATAGAGATTTGTTATAATGTATTAGAATATGTAGCCAACAGCGATCACAGAGTATCTTTTATTTACACTGTGTCCATAGAAACAATTAAGGGAGAGTGTGTCACTTCGTATACAATATGCAATCACACAAGCCATATAATATATACACAGCGGCTGATTAATACCAGGTGAAATACATGTGCAGTCATGTGATCTGTAAATACTGGCATAGCGTACAACCTTGAATAAGGGGGTAATTCAGATCTAATCGCAGCAGCAAATTTGCTAGCTAATGGCCAAAACCATGTGCACTGCAGGTGGTGCAGATGTAACATGTGCAGAGAGAGTTAGATTTGGGTGGGTTATATTGTTTCTGTGCAAGGTAAATACTGGCTGCTTTATTTTTACATTGCAATTTAGATTTCAGTATGAACACACCCCACCCAAATCTAACTCTCTCTGCACATGTTACATCTGCCCCCCCCACCCCCACCCCCCCCTGCAGTCCACATGTGCTGCTGAGATCAGATCTGCATTAGGCCCCAGGTCCTTACACACTTTCTTTTGGCAGCTGACTAGGAAGTTTCACCTGATCTCCTTCATTTCTCATCCTGGGTGGCTCTGACTATTATACAGTTTCTATATACTGCATACTGTAGTTTCACAACTCAACATAAGAAATAATATAATGAAATGAGATAATTATTTATTAAATGAAGCACATTCTAAACTTTTGACAGCATTAACCTTGAGGAGTACAGAAGCATCCTGGCATTTCTCTTTGCTGTTGATGAGATTAACAAGGACCCCGATCTTCTCCCCAATGTGACTCTGGGTTATCACATATATAACACTTGTGGGGATCCAAATAGATCATTAGGCTATACCCTGCAGATAATGTCTGGAGAAGTGACGGAGGCTCCTAATTATTCATGTCTGGAACACGGGGAAGTAGCTGGATTTGTCGGTGATTCTGGTTTTGATACAAGCCATGCGATGGCGCAGTTACTGAGCCTGTACCAGTACCCACAGGTAAGTGGCCTCCCAGTATTCTCACTATGCACAATGATACTATATGGGGCCCTGGAAATAAAACACTCGGCCACCTTGTACTTATTATAGGTACTTTAACATTAGAATAGGCAGTGAGGTGGTGCTGTATAGTAAATAAACATAAATACTGCAAATTTCACAGATGGACAACAAGCCAGTAATTATATGTCAGTTATATGTCAGCAGTGGATGTTGTGAAAATTGGTGCAAATTTCATAATGGAACCGTCCATTTAATAATTGTGTGTCACCGCTATGCAGAGTGTAGGTTAGCACTGTACCTGTCCATTCACATTTTTGAGAATTGAATGTATTAGGCTAGACATGAGAGAATGAATCATTGCCTCAGTAATGTCAATTTACCCCTCTCAGCACACGGAACATATATTTTGCTCAAAATATTAAGTTATCGGGATATACTAAAAGGATGACCTCAAAGAGCAATAATCAGGATCATTGCTTGCTGTTCCCATTTACAGCTCTAGATGTCAGTATAGTTTATAACTGCTTCTGAGATTTTACAAACAGACATGTACAGCTAGTAAATATATAGTAGGGGTGAGCGCCGGGTAATTTTTCAGGGTTTTGTGTTTTGGTTTTGGATCTCCTTGGTATTTTGGATCTGTATTGGTTTTGCCAAAACAGCCCTTGTGTGTTTTGGTTTTGGTTTTGGAGCTGGATGGATTTTTTTTTTAAATCATAAAAACAGCTAAAATAACAGAATTTGGGGGTGTTTTTGTTTCTACAGTATTATTAACCTCAATAACATTCATTTCCACTTATTTCCAGTCTATTCTGAACACCTCAAAGCTCACAATATTATTTTTATCCAGTTTAGGACAAAAGGTTTCACCGAGGTAGATAGATGCCAATTTTTCAGCCTTCCTAAACGGTTCTAGCTGCGGTGTGAAAGGGCCACCTTGAATTTACCGTTTTCAAAATACTGGTATTTTGAAACGGTTTAAAAGAAGGGTCCTACCCGGTTCAGAACCGTTTCATTGTGCAGTGTGAAAGGCTCAGAAACGGTATTTCCAAGCCACAGAAGGTGATAGGCTGTCTCCGTGAGTGATGTCACCAGGCAGAAGCAGGAAGCTGGAGGAAAAACACATCAGACACATGAGAGTGGGTTTAGAAGCGTTTTCTTACTGCAAATATATTCTACAATGGCAACTTGGAGTGATGAAGAGGTGAGGGAGCTGCAAAGAATCAGAGGGGATGAGGAAATCTGCAGACAAATAACTGGGACAGTCAAGGACGCACTCATATATAAAAACATGGTTAAAATGCTTCAAGCTGCTGGGTTCCATCGTACGACTATCCAAATTATTACTAATTAATTAATTAATAATTATTAATAATGTGTGGGCCAGAAAAGTCCATTTATAATGACAGCCACTGTTTTCTATGGGTGAAACGGGTTCAGTGTAAAAGGTACCAAAACGGTAATGAAATGGTAATATACTGGTGCCAACATGCGATGTGAAGGGGGTTTAACTGCTCAGACCCGTTTTAAGAACCGTTTAAAGAACCGTTTCAAAAGCAGGTTTTGCGATGTGAAAGCAGCATAAGTTAAAGACAGCAGTGGGCAGCAAACACGTGGCAGTTAGCAATATATTTTTAAATACTGTAATCATTTGTTAAATATATTTAAAAATTAGGATCAAGTTCTTCTTTTCCTCAAAGATATATTTGACATGAAGAAGGTTAGTTATATTAATTTAATTAAAATTTAGTTAATTTATTATAATAATAATAATTATTATTATTATTAATTTGAATTAATCACAATGTGGCGATAAGAAGAATTATGAAAATAGGAAAATAAGTTATAACATAAGAATATGAGCTATGGACACAGCACCCTAAAATGGATCATGCTTGGATGTAAACTGGGAGGATACATCACAAAATATTTAAAAAGGTATTTTATTTTGGGTGGACTGACAAAACACCCCTATATGGATGAGGCAGCTGGAGACCCTATATGTATACCGGGATGACATAGCACAAAATATTAATTTAAATCAAAATATATACTGTTTATTATTTTTTATATTACACATTGCGGTTACAATGTCGCACAAATGAGTCAAAAATATGTATTATTTTTTATATCACACAGTAACAAATATATATTAATACACACTGTAGTTTAGCTTCACCAACAGCGTCGCACAATATGTGTATGAGTAGGAAATAATATACTACGGTCTGACCAGAAGTGTCACAGTACTTATGAAAATAAAATAAAAATGGTATAGTACTCTAGAGTACAGCATAAACAAATCAAAAAAATATAATAATAATTTTAGGCTTTTTGTTTTTAACTTTTATTATTTTAATTTTACAATGGGGCAGAGCCCCTGGATAGAGAGACAGATCACCCCTTTCAGATATATTAAAGACAGAGCACCCCTTTTTCAGATACAGCAGGCATATAGAGCACCCCTTTTCAGATACAGCATACAGAGCACCCCTTTCAGATACAGCAGACAGAGAGAGCACCCCTTTTTCAGATACAGCATACAGAGCACTCCTTTCAGATACAGCAGACAGAGAGAGCACCCCTTTTTCAGATACAGCAGACAGAGTACCCCTTTAAGATACAGCAGACAGAGAGTGCACCCACCCCACACCTGACAACACAGTACTGAGATGGACATGTCCGTCCAGTACACTCTCCAAAGCTGGAATAAAGATGGCGTCGATCACTGGGAACTTATATAGAATCCAAATCCTGCAGGAATCTGACAGTGGGAAAATGACGTTCGGCCTCACTTTGGGATCTAAGTAAGATGGGAAGTCCCGAGCCAGACACGGATCCCTGCTTGGATGCCAAAGTTCAGGTGGGTCTGGTTTTCTGAGAACCGTACCTGCTCATCTCAAATATATAGGTGGGTATCCAATTGGCTGCGAAGAAACACCTTGAGTGAAAAATATATGTTTCTCACGATTTTTCCTAACTGATAATTTTTTTCAGGCTATCCTATTAGATCGTCCGAAATAAAACACATGATCTCACGAAAACACACAGGTTCAGTAAAACTTGAGTGTTTTTTATGGCCGCAGCCCTGTTTCGCATGAAAACGGGACTGTTTTCATTTTTGTTTTTGTTTTCTTTCACTTGTCTGAGGCAGGTGAAACAAAATCCCTGATAAGCCACAGCACCTGCTGGCTTATCAGGGCTAATTGGATAACCCCCAGCAAGACAGTTAGCCATGGGAATTTACCACGGATAATTAGATACCCCGGTAGAAGACATCTAAAAACACTATAAAAATATATTTATAAGTAAAACAAGTTATAAAATTGTTTAGCATATCTGTACTGAATATTATGAATAAGGATAATATAAGAAAATAAGAAAATCATTGCCCTAATATCAATATTTACTCCAAACACCATTTTGTTTGAGTTTCCAGTGTGACAATGGCTATATCTTTATTATATACATGGGATGATAGCATTTGAAGCGTAGATGCAGATGTATCCATCGTAGCTACATCGGCATTAAACGGGCACTCTCATTGCGTCTAGGCACGCATGACCCTAACCGTGCCAAGATGCGGTAATTGTGGCTCCAGTTCATGCAAATGGCGCGCATGAGCATCTAAGACGTGTATATGCTTCAGACGTGCATGTGGTTGCACCTAACAAGGTGTGATTGTGACAAGATGTAGTCACAATAAAGTGCGGCTACATCTGGATGTATACCTGGGACTGTTTTCTGTCTGTTTTCTGCTGATAAATTGCTGTATTTACGTGTCATGATGGTATTTTAAGCACAATTTTGGTAACCTGGAACAATTTTCTGCATATTTCCAGGGTGGGAAGATTGCTACATATTTTGTTTTATATACTGTACGTAGGATGATGGCTGTATAAAAGCGTATATGTATACCTGGGACTGTTTTCTATATGTTTCCAGTACAAAGATGGAAATACACTATTTATTTATAATGTGATATAAGCACATATATGTTCTCCAGTGGGAAGATGGCTATATGTTTTTTATGTTCATGGGATGATGGCGTTATAAACACAGATATTTACAAACCTTTAAGTATCTATAAAATACACAGTAATGCTCCCTCCGCTCAGGGCAGACTTCCTCCATTTCACATTTATGCTCTCAACCTAAACAGTTGTATTTCAAGAACCTCATTGACTCCATGTCATCAGATCCTACCAGACCCTCAGCCCCCCACCACCTTCCTTCCCCTACCCTCCTAATCCATCTATCCAACTCTGACTTCTTTCTCCCCTGTATCTGGAGAGGAAGTCATGTCCCTCATCCATTCCTCCTTCCACATCCTCCTTTGACTCTATCCCTCTCACCTCTCTCATATTTTGCCTGTACCCAGTGATCCCTCTGAGTGAAGAAATATATGGGTCCAAGGAATCCCACAGTTTAGGAAATTGGGGTCTTACTACACAAGTTATGATTTTGAGTTCCCCATGTGCCCTACACATACTGTACTGCACACTGGAAAAGTTACATATTTTCAGTACTGATAATCCTTAGAAATACATTATCTTGATCTCACATAGCCAGACGGTGCATGGCTGAGGGTAGAGAGGATGATAAGGACAGGCAGCAGTTGGACAGTGCTGGGAGTTGCCAACTTGAATAGTGCTACACGAAGGCAGCAGTTTGTGTACAGCAGGGGGTTGAGACAGCCAGCAGTTGGGGTAGAGTTGGGGGAAGAGGCAAGGTGGTGATAGAGGTGGTAGAGGGGGGTATGGACAGACAGTGCTAGTGGTAGGGAGGGGTTAAAGGGAGGCAGCAGTTTGGGCAGTGCAGGGGGCAAGGGGGAAAGAAAATATGGCAGTTGGTGTAGTGAGGTGATAAGGTAAGATAGCAGCTGAAGCAGTACTTGGATAAGGAGGGGGTTAGTGGAACACATATTGTGGGGCAGAGCTGGGAGTAGGGATGGGGTAAGGCTAGATAGCTGTTAGGGCAGTAATGAGCAGGGTGTTATGGGCAGGCAGTACAAGGTGCAGTAGTTATCTTCTTCATTCTGCTTGGAGCCCTCAGCCTGTTCACAAGAACCATCTCATCCAGCACCACCAAATCTTATGAACTGCCTCTAGCTTGATGAGCTGCTGCCCCAGATTGTGCCTCCAAATGTAGAGTATCAGGGTGCAGGATCTCAGGCTGGTGAAGGTATGGGGGAGCATGATCTCAGGCTTATGTCAGTACTGGGGCACACAAACACAGGCTGGTGTCAGTATAGGGTGCATGATCACAGGCTGGTGTCAGTACATGATGACAGGCTGGTGTCAGTATGGGGGTGTATGATCACAGGCTGGTGTCAGTATGGGGTGTATGATAACAGGCTGGTGTTAGTATGGGGTGTATGATAACAGGCTGGTGTCAGTATGGGGTGTATGATAACAGGCTGGTGTCAGTATGGGGTGTATGATAATAGGCTGGTGTCAGTATGGGGGTGTATGATAACAGGCTGGTGTCAGTATGGGGGTGTATGATAACAGGCTGGTGTCAGTATGGGGTGTATGATAACAGGCTGGTGTCAGTATGGGGGTGTATGATAACAGGCTGGTGTCAGTTTGGGGGTGTATGATAACAGGCTGGTGTCAGTATGGGGTGTATGATAACAGGCTGGTGTCAGTATGGGGGTGTATGATAACAGGCTGGTGTCAGTATGGGGGTGTATGATAACAGGCTGGTGTCAGTATGGGGTGCATGATAACAGGCTGGTGTCAGTATGGGGTGCATAATAACAGGCTGGAGTCAGTATGGGGTGTATGATAACAGGCTGGTGTCAGTATGGGGTGTATGATCACAGGCTGGTATCAGTATGGGGTGTATGATAACAGGCTGGTGTTAGTATGGGGTGTATGATAACAGGCTGGTGTCAGTATGGGGTGTATGATAACAGGCTGGTGTCAGTATGGGGTGTATGATAATAGGCTGGTGTCAGTATGGGGGTGTATGATAACAGGCTGGTGTCAGTATGGGGGTGTATGATAACAGGCTGGTGTCAGTATGGGGTGTATGATAACAGGCTGGTGTCAGTATGGGGGTGTATGATAACAGGCTGGTGTCAGTTTGGGGGTGTATGATAACAGGCTGGTGTCAGTATGGGGGTGTATGATAACAGGCTGGTGTCAGTATGGGGTGTATGATAACAGGCTGGTGTCAGTATGGGGGTGTATAATAACAGGCTGGTGTCAGTATGGGGGTGTATGATAACAGGCTGGTGTCAGTATGGGGTGCATGATAACAGGCTGGTGTCAGTATGGGGTGTATGATAACAGGCTGGTGTCAGTATGGGGGTGTATGATAACAGGCTGGTGTCAGTATGTGGGTGTATAATAACAGGCTGGTGTCAGTATGGGGTGTATGATAACAGGCTGGTGTCAGTATGGGGGTGTATGATAGCAGGCTGGTGTCAGTATGGGGTGTATGATAACAGGCTGGTGTCAGTATGGGGGTGTATGATAACAGGCTGGTGTCAGTATGGGGGTGTATGATAGCAGGCTGGTGTCAGTATGGGGTGTATGATTACAGGCTGGTGTCAGTATGGGGGTGTATGATAACAGGCTGGTGTCAGTATGCGGGTGTATGATAACAGGCTGGTGTCAGTATGGGGTATATGATAACAGGCTGGTGTCAGTATGGGGTGAATGATAACAGGCTGGTGTCAGTATGGGGGTGTATGATAACAGGCTGGTGTCAGTATGGGGTGTATGATAACAGAATGGTGTCAGTATGGGGTGTATGATAACAGGCTGGTGTCAGTATGGGGTGTATGATAACAGGTTGGTGTCAGTATGGGGGTGTATAATAACAGGCTGGTGTCAGTATGGGGGTGTATGATAACAGGCTGGTGTCAGCATGGTGGTGTATGATAATAGGCTGGTGTCAGTATGAGGGTGTATGATAACAGGCTGGTGTCAGTATGGGGGTGTATGATAACAGGCTGGTGTCAGTATGGGGTGTATGATAACAGGCTGGTGTCAGTATGGGGTGTATGATAACAGACTGGTGTCAGTATGGGGTGTATGATAACAGGCTGGTGTCAGTATGGGGGTGTATGATCTCAGGCTGGTGTCAGTATGGGGGTGTATGATAACAGGCTGGTGTCAGTATGGGGGTGTATGATAACAGGCTGGTGTCAGTATGGGAGTGTATGATAATAGGCTGGTGTCAGTATGTGGGTGTATGATAACAGGCTGGTGTCAGTATGGGGTGTATGATAACAGACTGGTGTCAGTATGGGGTGTATGATAACAGGCTGGTGTCAGTATGGGGGTGTGTGATCTCAGGCTGGTGTCAGTATGGGGGTGTATGATAACAGGCTGGTGTCAGTATGGGGGTGTATGATAACAGGCTGGTGTCAGTACATGATGACAGGCTGGTGTCAGTATGGGGGTGTATGATAACAGGCTGGTGCCAGTATGGGGTGTATGATAACAGGCTGGTGTCAGTATGGGGTGTATGATAACAGGCTGGTGTCAGTATGGGGGTGTATGATATCAGGCTGGTGTCAGTATGGGGTGTATGATAACAGGCTGGTGTCAGTGTGGGGGTGTATGATAACAGGCTGGTGTCAGTATGGGAGTGTATGATAACAGGCTGGTGTCAGTATGAGGTGTATGATAACAGGCTGGTGTCAGTATGGGGGTGTATGATAACAATGATAACAGGCTGATGACAGTATTGGGTGTATGATAACAGAATGGTGTCAGTATGGGGTGTATGATAACAGGCTGGTGTCAGTATGGGGTGCATGATCACAGGTTGGTGTCAGTATGGGGTATATGATAACAGGCTGGTGTCAGTATGGGGGTGTATGATTACAGGCTGGTGTCAGTATGGGGGTGTATGATAACAGGCTGGTGTCAGTATGGGGTGTATGATAATAGGCTGGTGTCAGTATGGGGTGTATGATAACAGGCTGGTGTCAGTATGGGGTGCATGATCACAGGTTGGTTTCAGTATGGGGTGTATGATAACAGGCTGGTGTCAGTATGGGGTGTATGATAACAGGCTGGTGTCAGTATGGGGTGTATGATAACAGGCTGGTGTCAGTATGGGGTGTATGTTCACAGGCTGGTGTCAGTATGGGGTGTATGATAACAGGCTGGTGTCAGTATGGGGGTGTATGATAACAGGCTGGTGTCAGTATGGGGGTTTATGATAACAGGCTGGTGTCAGTATGGGGTTTATGATAACAGGCTGGTGTCAGTATGGGGTGTATGTTCACAGGCTGGTGTTAGTATGGGGGTTTATGATAACAGGCTGGTGTCAGTATGGGGTGTATGATAACAGGCTGGTGTCAGTATGGGGTGTATGATAACAGGCTGGTGTCAGTATGGGGTGTATGATATAAGGCTGATGTCAGTATGGGGGTGTATGATAACAGGCTGGTGTCAGTATGGGGTGTATGAAAACAGGCTGGTGTCAGTATGGGGTGTATGATAACAGGCTGGTGTCAGTATAGGGTGTATGAAAACAGGCTGGTGTCAGTATGGGGGTGTTTGATCTCAGGCTGGTGTCAGTATGGGGGTGTATGATCTCAGGCTGGTGTCAGTATGGGGTGTATGATAACAGGCTGGTGTCAGTATGGGGGTGTTTGATCTCAGGCTGGTGTCAGTATGGGGGTGTATGATCTCAGGCTGGTGTCAGTATGGGGTGTATGATAACAGGCTGGTGTCAGTATGGGGTGTATGATAACAGGCTGTTGTCAGTATGGGGGTGTTTGATCTCAGGCTGGTGTCAGTATGGAGGTATATGATAACAGGCTGGTGTCAGTATGGGGGTGTATGATATTAGGCTGGTGTCAGTATGGGGGTGTATGATAACAGGCTGGTGTCAGTATGGGGGTGTATGATAACAGGCTGGTGTCAGTATGGGGTGTATGATAACAGGCTGGTGTCAGAATGGGGGTGTATGATCTCAGGCTGGTGTCAGTATGGGGTGTATGATAACAGGTTGGTGTCAGGATGGGGTGTATGATAACAGGCTGGTATCAGTATGGGGGTGTATGATCTCAGGCTGGTGTCAGTATGAGGGTGTATGATCTTAGGCTGGTGTCAGTATGGGGGTGCATGATCTCAAGCTGGTGTCAGTATGGGGTGTATGATAACAGGCTGGTGTCAGTATGGGGGTGTATGATAATAGGATGGTGTCAGTATGGGGGTGTATGATTACAGGCTGGTGTCAGTATGGGGTGTATGATAACAGGCTGGTGTCAGTATGGGGGTATATGATAACAGGCTGGTGTCAGTATGAGGTGTATGATAACAGGCTGGTGTCAGTATGGGGTGTATGATAACAGGCTGGTGTCAGTATGAGGTGTATGATAACAGGCTGGTGTCAGTATGGGGTGTATGATAACAGGCTGGTGTCAGTATGGGGGTGTATGATAACAGGCTGGTGTCAGTATGGGGTGTATGATAACAGAATGGTGTCAGTATGGGGTGTATGATAACAGGCTGGTGTCAGTATGGGGTGCATGATCACAGGTTGGTGTCAGTATGGGGTGTATGATAACAGGCTGGTGTCAGTATGGGGGTGTATGATATAAGGCTGGTGTCAGTATGGGGGTGTATGATAACAGGCTGGTGTCAGTATGGGGTGTATGATAACAGGCTGGTGTCAGTATGGGGTGTATGATAACAGGCTGGTGTCAGTATGGGGTGTATGTTCACAGGCTGGTGTCAGTATGGGGTGTATGTTCACAGGCTGGTGTTAGTATGGGGGTTTATGATAACAGGCTGGTGTCAGTATGGGGTGTATGATAACAGGCTGGTGTCAGTATGGGGGTGTATGATAACAGGCTGGTGTCAGTATGGGGTGTATGAAAACAGGCTGGTGTCAGTATGGGGTGTATGATAACAGACTGGTGTCAGTATGGGGTGTATGATAACAGGCTGGTGTCAGTATGGGGTGTATGAAAACAGGCTGGTGTCAGTATGGGGGTGTATGATAACAGGCTGGTGTCAGTATGGGGTGTTTGATCTCAGGCTGGTGTCAGTATGGGGGTGTATGATCTCAGGCTGGTGTCAGTATGGGGTGTATGATAACAGGCTGGTGTCAGTATGGGGTGTTTGATCTCAGGCTGGTGTCAGTATGGGGGTGTATGATCTCAGGCTGGTGTCAGTATGGGGTGTATGATAACAGGCTGGTGTCAGTATGGGGTGTTTGATCTCAGGCTGGTGTCAGTATGGGGGTGTATGATCTCAGGCTGGTGTCAGTATGGGGTGTATGATAACAGGCTGGTGTCAGTATGGGGTGTTTGATCTCAGGCTGGTGTCAGTATGGGGGTGTATGATCTCAGGCTGGTGTCAGTATGGGGTGTATGATAACAGGCTGGTGTCAGTATGGGGGTGTTTGATCTCAGGCTGGTGTCAGTATGGGGGTGTATGATCTCAGGCTGGTGTCAGTATGGGGTGTATGATAACAGGCTGGTGTCAGTATGGGGGTGTTTGATCTCAGGCTGGTGTCAGTATGGGGTGTATGATAACAGGCTGGTGTCAGTATGGGGGTGTATGATCTCAGGCTGGTGTCAGTATGAGGGTGTATGATCTTAGGCTGGTGTCAGTATGGGGTGTATGATAACAGGTTGGTGTCAGTATGGGGGTGTATGATAACAGGCTGGTGTCAGAATGGGGGTGTATGATCTCAGGCTGGTGTCAGTATGGGGTGTATGATAACAGGTTGGTGTCAGCATGGGGTGTATGATAACAGGCTGGTATCAGTATGGGGGTGTATGATCACAGGCTGGTGTCAGTATGGGGGTGTAAGATCTCAGGCTGGTGTCAGTATGAGGGTGTATGATCTTAGGCTGGTGTCAGTATGGGGTGTATGATAACAGGCTGGTGTCAGTATGGGGTGTATGATAACAGGCTGGTGTCAATATGGGGGTGTATGATAACAAGCTGGTGTCACTCAGTATGGGGTGTATGATAACAGGCTGGTGTCAGTATGGGGGTGTATGATAACAGGCTGGTGTCAGTATGGGGTGTATGATAACAGGCTGGTGTCAGTATGGGGTGTATGATAACAGGCTGGTGTCAGTATGGGGGTATATGATAACAGGCTGGTGTCAGTATGGGGGTGTATGATAACAGGCTGGTGTCAGTATGGGGTGTATGATAACAGTATGGTGTCAGTATGGGGTGTATGATAACAGGCTGGTGTCAGTATGGGGTGTATGATAACAGGCTGGTGTCAGTATGGGGGTGTATGATAACAGGCTGGTGTCAGTATGGGGTGTATGATAATAGGCTGGTGTCAGTATGGGGTGTATGATAACAGGCTGGTGTCAGTATGGGGTGTATGATAATAGGCTGTTGTCAGTATGGGGTGTATGATAATAGGCTGTTGTCAGTATGGGGTGTATGATAACAGGCTGGTGTCAGTATGGGGGTGTATGATAACAGGCTGGTGTCAGTATGGGGTGTATGATCACAGGCTGGTGTCAGTATGGGGGTGTATGATAACAGGCTGGTGTCAGTATGGGGTGTATGATCACAGGCTGGTGTCAGTATGGGGTGTATGATAACAGGCTGGTGTCAGTATGGGGGTGTATGATAACAGGCTGGTGTCAGTATGGGGGTGTATGATAATAGGCTGGTGTCAGTATGGGGGTGTATGATAACAGGCTGGTGTCAGTATGGGGTGTATGATAATAGACTGGTGTCAGTATGGGGGGGTATGATAACAGGCTGGTGTCTGTATGGGTGTGTATGATAACAGGCTGGTGTCAGTATGGGGGTGTATGATAATATGCTGGTGTCAGTATGGGGGTGCATGATAACAGGCTGGTGTCAGTATGGGGTGTATGATAACAGGCTGGTGTCAGTATGGGGTGTATTATAAAAGGCTGGTGTCAGTATGGGGGTGTATGATAACAGGCTGGTGTCAGTATGGGGGTGTATGATAACAGGCTGGTGTCAGTATGGGGTGTATGATAACAGGCTGGTGTCAGTATGGGGTGTATGATAACAGGCTGGTGTCAGTATGGGGGTGTATGATAACAGGCTGGTGTCAGTATGGGGGTGTATGATAATAGGCTGGTGTCAGTATGGGGTGTATGATAACAGGCTGGTGTCAGTATGGGGGTGTATGATAACAGGCTGGTGTCAGTATGGGGTGTATGATCACAGGCTGGTGTCAGTATGGGGTGTATGATAACAGGCTGGTGTCAGTATGGGGGTGTATGATAATAGGCTGGTGTCAGTATGGGGGTGTATGATAACAGGCTGGTGTCAGTATGGGGTGTATGATAATAGACTGGTGTCAGTATGGGGGTGTATGATAACAGGCTGGTGTCTGTATGGGGGTGTATGATAACAGGCTGGTGTCAGTATGGGGGTGTATGATAATATGCTGGTGTCAGTATGGGGGTGTATGATAACAGGCTGGTGTCAGTATGGGGTGTATGATAACAGGCTGGTGTCAGTATGGGGTGTATTATAAAAGGCTGGTGTCAGTATGGGGTGTATGATAACAGGCTGGTGTCAGTATGGGGGTGTATGATAACAGGCTGGTGTCAGTATGGGGTGTATGATAACAGGCTGGTGTCAGTATGGGGTGTATGATAACAGGCTGGTGTCAGTATGGGGTGTATGATAACAGGCTGGTGTCAGTATGGGGTGTATGATAACAGGCTGGTGTCAGTATGGGGGTGTATGATAACAGGCTGGTGTCAGTATGGGGGTGTATGATAACAGGCTGGTGTCAGTGTGGGGGTGTATGATAACAGGCTGGTGTCAGTATGGGGTGTATGATTACAGGCTGGTGTCAGTATGGGGTGTATGATAACAGGCTGGTGTCAGTATGGGGTGTATGATAACAGGCTGGTGTCAGTATGGGGGTGTATGATTACAGGCTGGTGTCAGTATGGGGTGTATGATAATAGGCTGGTGTCAGTATGGGGTGTATGATAACAGGCTGGTGTCAGTATGGGGGTGTATGATTACAGGCTGGTGTCAGTATGGGGTGTATGATAATAGGCTGGTGTCAGTATGGGGTGTATGATAACAGGCTGGTGATTACAGGCTGGTGTCAGTATGGGGTGTATGATAACAGGCTGGTGTCAGTTTGGGGGTGTATGATAACAGGCTTGTGTCAGTATGGGGTGTATGATAACAGGCTGGTGTCAGTATGGATTGTATGATAACAGGCTGGTGTCAGTATGGGGGTGTATGATAATAGGCTGGTGTCAGTATGGGGTGTATGATAACAGGCTGGTGTCAGTATGGGGTGTATAATAACAGGCTGGTGTCAGTATGGGGTGTATGATAACAGGCTGGTGTCAGTATGGGGTGTATGATAATAGGCTGGTGTCAGTATGGGGGTGTATGATAACAGGTTGGTGTCAGTATGGGGTGTATGATAACAGGCTGGTGTCAGTATGGGGGTGTATGATAACAGGCTGGTGTCAGTATGGGGTGTATGATAATAGGCTGGTGTCAGTATGGGGGTGTATGATTACAGGCTGGTGTCAGTATGGGGTGTATGATAACAGGCTGGTGTCAGTTTGGGGGTGTATGATAACAGGCTGGTGTCAGTATGGGGTGTATGATAACAGGCTGGTGTCAGTATAGGGGTGTATGATAACAGGCTGGTGTCAGTATGGGGTGTATGATAACAGACTGGTGTCAGTATGGGGGTGTATGATAATAAGCTGATGTCAGTATGGGGGTGTATGATAACAGGCTGGTGTCAGTATGGGGGTGTATGATAACAGGCTGGTGTCAGTATGGGGTGTATGATAACAGGCTGGTGTCAGTATGGGGGTGTATGATAACAGGCTGGTGTCAGTATGGGGTGTATGATAACAGGCTGGTGTCAGTATGGGGTGTATGATAACAGACTGTTGTCAGTATGGGGGTGTATGATAACAGGCTGGTGTCAGTATGGGGGTGTATGATCTCAGGCTGGTGTCAGTATGGGGTGTATGATAACAGGCTGGTGTCAGTATGGGGTGTATGATCACAGGCTGGTGTCAGTATGGGGGTGTATGATCTCAGGCTGGTGTCAGTATGGGGTGTATGATAACAGGCTGGTGTCAGTATGGGGTGTATGATCTCAGGCTGGTGTCAGTATGGGGTGTATGATCTCAGGCTTGTGTCAGTATGGGGTGTATGATCTCAGGCTGGTGTCAGTATGGGGGTGTATGATCTCAGGCTGGTGTCAGTATGGGGTGTATGATAACAGGCTGGTGTCAGTATGGGGGTGTATGATCTTAGGCTGGTGTCAGTATGGGGGTGTATGATTACAGGCTGGTGTCAGTATGGGGTGTATGATAATAGGCTGGTGTCAGTATGGGGTGTATGATAACAGGCTGGTGTCAGTATGGGGTGTATGATAACAGGCTGGTGTCAGTATGGGGGTGTATGATCTCAGGCTGGTGTCAGTATGGGGGTGTATGATCTCAGGCTGGTGTCAGTATGGGGTGTATGATCTCAGGCTGGTGTCAGTATGGGGGTGTATGATCTCAGGCTGGTGTCAGTATGGGGTGTATGATAACAGGCTGGTGTCAGTATGGGGTGTATGATAACAGGCTGGTGTCAGTATGGGGGTGTATGATCACAGGCTGGTGTCAGTATGGGGGTGTATGATAACAGGCTGGTGTCAGTATGGGGTGTATGATAACAGGCTGGTGTCAGTATGGGGGTGTATGATAACAGGCTGGTGTCAGTATGGGGTGTATGATAACAGGCTGGTGTCAGTATGGGGGTGTATGATAATAGGCTGGTGTCAGTATGGGGGTGTATGATAACAGGCTGGTGTCAGTATGGGGTGTATGATAATAGACTGGTGTCAGTATGGGGGTGTATGATAACAGGCTGGTGTCAGTATGGGGGTGTATGTTTTCAGGCTGGTGTCAGTATGGGGTGTATGATAACAGGCTGGTGTCAGTTTGGGGGTGTATGATAACAGGCTTGTGTCAGTATGGGGTGTATGATAACAGGCTGGTGTCAGTATGGATTGTATGATAACAGGCTGGTGTCAGTATGGGGGTGTATGATAATAGGCTGGTGTCAGTATGGGGTGTATGATAACAGGCTGGTGTCAGTATGGGGTGTATAATAACAGGCTGGTGTCAGTATGGGGTGTATGATAATAGGCTGGTGTCAGTATGGGGTGTATGATAATAGGCTGGTGTCAGTATGGGGGTGTATGATAACAGGTTGGTGTCAGTATGGGGTGTATGATAACAGGCTGGTTTCAGTATGGGGGTGTATGATAACAGGCTGGTGTCAGTATGGGGTGTATGATAATAGGCTGGTGTCAGTATGGGGGTGTATGATTACAGGCTGGTGTCAGTATGGGGTGTATGATAACAGTATGGTGTCAGTATGGGGTGTATGATAACAGGCTGGTGTCAGCATGGGGTGTATGATAATAGGCTGGTGTCAGTATAGGGGTGTATGATAACAGGCTGGTGTCAGTATGGGGTGTATGATAACAGACTGGTGTCAGTATGGGGGTGTATGATAACAGACTGGTGTCAGTATGGGGGTGTATGATAATAAGCTGATGTCAGTATGGGGGTGTATGATAACAGGCTGGTGTCAGTATGGGGGTGTATGATAACAGGCTGGTGTCAGTATGGGGGTGTATGATAACAGGCTGGTGTCAATATGGGGTGTATGATAACAGGCTGGTGTCAGTATGGGGTGTATGATAACAGACTGTTGTCAGTATGGGGGTGTATGATCACAGGCTGGTGTCAGTATGGGGGTGTATGATCTCAGGCTGGTGTCAGTATGGGGTGTATGATAACAGGCTGGTGTCAGTATGGGGTGTATGATCACAGGCTGGTGTCAGTATGGGGGTGTATGATCTCTGGCTGGTGTCAGTATGGGGTGTATGATAACAGGCTGGTGTCAGTATGGGGTGTATGATCTCAGGCTGGTGTCAGTATGGGGTGTATGATCTCAGGCTTGTGTCAGTATGGGGTGTATGATCTCAGGCTGGTGTCAGTATGGGGGTGTATGATCTCAGGCTGGTGTCAGTATGGGGTGTATGATAACAGGCTGGTGTCAGTATGGGGGTGTATGATCTTAGGCTGGTGTCAGTATGGGGGTGTATGATTACAGGCTGGTGTCAGTATGGGGTGTATGATAATAGGCTGGTGTCAGTATGGGGTGTATGATAACAGGCTGGTGTCAGTATGGGGTGTATGATAACAGGCTGGTGTCAGTATGGGGGTGTATGATCTCAGGCTGGTGTCAGTATGGGGGTGTATGATCTCAGGCTGGTGTCAGTATGGGGTGTATGATCTCAGGCTGGTGTCAGTATGGGGGTGTATGATCTCAGGCTGGTGTCAGTATGGGGTGTATGATAACAGGCTGGTGTCAGTATGGGGTGTATGATAACAGGCTGGTGTCAGTATGGGGGTGTATGATCACAGGCTGGTGTCAGTATGGGGGTGTATGATAACAGGCTGGTGTCAGTATGGGGTGTATGATAACAGGCTGGTGTCAGTATGGGGGTGTATGATAACAGGCTGGTGTCAGTATGGGGTGTATGATAACAGGCTGGTGTCAGTATGGGGGTGTATGATAATAGGCTGGTGTCAGTATGGGGGTGTATGATAACAGGCTGGTGTCAGTATGGGGTGTATGATAATAGACTGGTGTCAGTATGGGGGTGTATGATAACAGGCTGGTGTCAGTATGGGGGTGTATGTTTTCAGGCTGGTGTCAGTATGGGGTGTATGATAATAGGCTGGTGTCAGTATGGGGTGTATGATAACAGGCTGGTGTCAGTATGGGGGTGTATGATTACAGGCTGTTGTCAGTATGGGGTGTATGATAACAGGCTGGTGTCAGTATGGGGGTGTATGATAACAGGCTGGTGTCAGTATGGGGTGTATGATTACAGGCTGGTGTCAGTATGGGGTGTATGATAACAGGCTGGTGTCAGTATGGGGGTGTATGATAATAGGCTGGTGTCAGTATGGGGTTTATGATAACAGGCTGGTGTCAGTATGGGGTGTATGATAACAGGCTGGTGTCAGTATGGGGTGTATGATAACAGGCTGGTGTCAGTATGGGGTGTATGATAATAGGCTGGTGTCAGTATGGGGGTGTATGATAACAGGTTGGTGTCAGTATGGGGTGTATGATAACAGGCTGGTGTCAGTATGGGGGTGTATGATTACAGGTTGGTGTCAGTATGGGGTGTATGATAACAGGCTGGTGTCAGTATGGGGTGTATGATAACAGGCTGGTGTCAGTATGGGGTGTATGATAACAGGTTGGTGTCAGTATGGGGTGTATGATAACAGGCTGGTGTCAGTATGGGGTGTATGATCTCAGGCTGGTGTCAGTATGGGGTGTATGATAACAGGCTGGTGTCAGTATGGGGGTGTATGATCTCAGGCTGGTGTCAGTATGGGGTATATGATAACAGGCTGGTGTCAGTATGGGGTGTATGATAACAGGCTGGTGTCAGTATAGGGGTGTATGATAACAGGCTGGTGTCAGTATGGGGTGTATGATAACAGACTGGTGTCAGTATGGGGGTGTATGATAATAAGCTGGTGTCAGTATGGGGGTGTATGATAACAGGCTGGTGTCAGTATGGGGGTGTATGATAACATGCTGGTGTCAGTATGGGGTGTATGATAACAGACTGTTGTCAGTATGGGGGTGTATGATCTCAGGCTGGTGTCAGTATGGGGGTGTATGATAACAGGCTGGTGTCAGTTTGGGGTGTATGATAACAGGGTGGTGTCAGTATGGGGTGTATGATAACAGGCTGGTGTCAGTTTGGGTGTGTATGATAACAGGCTGGTGTCAGTATGGGGGTGTATGATAACAGGCTGGTGTCAGTATGGGGGTGTATGATAACAGGCTGGTGTCAGTGTGGGGGTGTATGATAAAAGGCTGGTGTCAGTATGGGGTGTATGATAACAGGCTGGTGTCAGTATGGGGGTGTATGATAACAGGTTGGTGTCAGTATGGGGTGTATGATAACAGGCTGGTGTCAGTATGGGGTGTATGATAACAGGCTGGTGTCAGTATGGGGGTGTATGATTACAGGCTGGTGTCAGTATGTGGTGTATGATAACAGGCTGGTGTCAGTATGGGGGTGTATGATCTCAGGCTGGTGTCAGTATGGGGTGTATGATAACAGGCTGGTGTCAGTATGGGGGTGTATGATCTCAGGCTGGTGTCAGTATGGGGTGTATGATAACAGGCTGGTGTCAGTATGGGGGTGTATGATCTTAGGCTGGTGTCAGTATGGGGTGTATGATTACAGGCTGGTGTCAGTATGGGGTGTATGATAATAGGCTGGTGTCAGTATGGGGTGTATGATAACAGGCTGGTGTCAGTATGGGGTGTATGATAACAGGCTGGTGTCAGTATGGGGGTGTATGATCTCAGGCTGGTGTCAGTATGGGGGTGTATGATCTCAGGCTGGTGTCAGTATGGGGTGTATGATCTCAGGCTGGTGTCAGTATGGGGGTGTATGATCTCAGGCTGGTGTCAGTATGGGGTGTATGATAACAGGCTGGTGTCAGTATGGGGTGTATGATAACAGGCTGGTGTCAGTATGGGGGTGTATGATCACAGGCTGGTGTCAGTATGGGGGTGTATGATAACAGGCTGGTGTCAGTATGGGGTGTATGATAACAGGCTGGTGTCAGTATGGGGGTGTATGATAACAGGCTGGTGTCAGTATGGGGTGTATGATAACAGGCTGGTGTCAGTATGGGGGTGTATGATAATAGGCTGGTGTCAGTATGGGGGTGTATGATAACAGGCTGGTGTCAGTATGGGGTGTATGATAATAGACTGGTGTCAGTATGGGGGTGTATGATAACAGGCTGGTGTCAGTATGGGGGTGTATGTTTTCAGGCTGGTGTCAGTATGGGGTGTATGATAATAGGCTGGTGTCAGTATGGGGTGTATGATAACAGGCTGGTGTCAGTATGGGGGTGTATGATTACAGGCTGTTGTCAGTATGGGGTGTATGATAACAGGCTGGTGTCAGTATGGGGGTGTATGATAACAGGCTGGTGTCAGTATGGGGTGTATGATTACAGGCTGGTGTCAGTATGGGGTGTATGATAACAGGCTGGTGTCAGTATGGGGGTGTATGATAATAGGCTGGTGTCAGTATGGGGTTTATGATAACAGGCTGGTGTCAGTATGGGGTGTATGATAACAGGCTGGTGTCAGTATGGGGTGTATGATAACAGGCTGGTGTCAGTATGGGGTGTATGATAATAGGCTGGTGTCAGTATGGGGGTGTATGATAACAGGTTGGTGTCAGTATGGGGTGTATGATAACAGGCTGGTGTCAGTATGGGGGTGTATGATTACAGGTTGGTGTCAGTATGGGGTGTATGATAACAGGCTGGTGTCAGTATGGGGTGTATGATAACAGGCTGGTGTCAGTATGGGGGTGTATGATTACAGGCTGGTGTCAGTATGTGGTGTATGATAACAGGCTGGTGTCAGTTTGGGTGTGTATGATAACAGGCTGGTGTCAGTATGGGGTGTATGATAACAGGCTGGTGTCAGTATAGGGGTGTATGATAACAGGCTGGTGTCAGTATGGGGTGTATGATAACAGACTGGTGTCAGTATGGGGGTGTATGATAATAAGCTGGTGTCAGTATGGGGGTGCATGATAACAGGCTGGTGTCAGTATGGGGGTGTATGATAACATGCTGGTGTCAGTATGGGGTGTATGATAACAGACTGTTGTCAGTATGGGGGTGTATGATCTCAGGCTGGTGTCAGTATGGGGGTGTATGATAACAGGCTGGTGTCAGTTTGGGGTGTATGATAACAGGGTGGTGTCAGTATGGGGTGTATGATAACAGGCTGGTGTCAGTTTGGGTGTGTATGATAACAGGCTGGTGTCAGTATGGGGG
This sequence comes from Pseudophryne corroboree, assembly GCF_028390025.1. Taxonomy (NCBI): domain Eukaryota; kingdom Metazoa; phylum Chordata; class Amphibia; order Anura; family Myobatrachidae; genus Pseudophryne; species Pseudophryne corroboree. Next base: position 1,235,178,876 of record NC_086444.1, on the reverse strand, counting down.
TGTATGATAACAGGCTGGTGTCAGTATGGGGGTGTATGATAACAGGCTGGTGTCAGTGTGGGGGTGTATGATAACAGGCTGGTGTCAGTATGGGGTGTATGATAACAGGCTGGTGTCAGTATGGGGGTGTATGATAACAGGTTGGTGTCAGTATTGGGTGTATGATAACAGGCTGGTGTCAGTATGGGGTGTATGATAACAGGCTGGTGTCAGTATGGGGGTGTATGATTACAGGCTGGTGTCAGTATGTGGTGTATGATAACAGGCTGGTGTCAGTTTGGGTGTGAATGATAACAGGCTGGTGTCAGTATGGGGGTGTATGATAACAGGCTGGTGTCAGTATGGGGGTGTATGATAACAGGCTGGTGTCAGTATGGGGGTGTATGATAACAGGCTGGTGTCAGTGTGGGGGTGTATGATAACAGGCTGGTGTCAGTATGGGGTATATGATAACAGGCTGGTGTCAGTATGGGGTGTATGATAACAGGCTGGTGTCAGTATGGGGTGTATGATAAAAGGCTGGTGTCAGTATGGGGGTGTATGATCTCTGGCTGGTGTCAGTATGGGGTGTATGATAACAGGCTGGTGTCAGTATGGGGGTGTATGATCTTAGGCTGGTGTCAGTATGGGGTGTATGATAACAGGCTGGTGTCAGTATGGGGGTGTATGATTACAGGCTGGTATCAGTATGGGGTGTATGATAACAGGCTGGTGTCAGTATGGGGTGTATGATAACAGGCTGGTGTCAGTATGGGGGTGTATGATTACAGGCTGGTGTCAGTATGGGGTGTATGATAATAGGCTGGTGTCAGTATGGGGTGTATGATAACAGGCTGGTGTCAGTATAGGGGTGTATGATTACAGGCTGGTGTCAGTATGGGGTGTATGATAATAGGCTGGTGTCAGTATGGGGTGTATGATAACAGGCTGGTGTCAGTATGGGGGTGTATGATTACAGGCTGGTGTCAGTATGGGGTGTATGATAACAGGCTGGTGTCAGTATGGGGTGTATGATAACAGGCTGGTGTCAGTATGGGGTGTATGATAACAGGCTGGTGTCAGTATGGGGGTGTATGATAATAGGCTGGTGTCAGTATGGGGTGTATGATAACAGGCTGGTGTCAGTATGGGGTGTATAATAACAGGCTGGTGTCAGTATGGGGTGTATGATAACAGGCTGGTGTCAGTATGGGGTGTATGATAATAGGCTGGTGTCAGTATGGGGGTGTATGATAACAGGTTGGTGTCAGTATGGGGTGTATGATAACAGGCTGGTGTCAGTATGGGGGTGTATGATAACAGGCTGGTGTCAGTATGGGGTGTATGATAATAGGCTGGTGTCAGTATGGGGTGTATGATAACAGGCTGGTGTCAGTATGGGGGTGTATGATTACAGGCTGGTGTCAGTATGGGGTGTATGATAACAGGCTGGTGTCAGTTTGGGGGTGTATGATAACAGGCTTGTGTCAGTATGGGGTGTATGATAACAGGCTGGTGTCAGTATGGGGTGTATGATAACAGGCTGGTGTCAGTATGGGGGTGTATGATAATAGGCTGGTGTCAGTAATGTATGGGGTGTATGATAACAGGCTGGTGTCAGTATGGGGTGTATAATAACAGGCTGGTGTCAGTATGGGGTGTATGATAACAGGCTGGTGTCAGTATGGGGTGTATGATAATAGGCTGGTGTCAGTATGGGGGTGTATGATAACAGGTTGGTGTCAGTATGGGGTGTATGATAACAGGCTGGTGTCAGTATGGGGGTGTATGATAACAGGCTGGTGTCAGTTTGGGGGTGTATGATAACAGGCTGGTGTCAGTATGGGTTGTATGATAACAGGCTGGTGTCAGTATGGGGGTGTATGATAACAGGCTGGTGTCAGTTTGGGGGTGTATGATAACAGGCTGGTGTCAGTATGGGTTGTATGATAACAGGCTGGTGTCAGTATGGGGGTGTATGATAACAGGCTGGTGTCAGTATGGGGTGTATGATAACAGGCTGGTGTCAGTATGGGGTGTATGATAATAGGCTGGTGTCAGTATGGGGTGTATGATAACAGGCTGGTGTCAGTATGGGGGTGTATGATTACAGGCTGGTGTCAGTATGGGGTGTATGATAACAGGCTGGTGTCAGTTTGGGGGTGTATGATAACAGGTTGGTGTCAGTATGGGTTGTATGATAACAGGCTGGTGTCAGTATAGGGGTGTATGATAACAGGCTGGTGTCAGTATGGGGTGTATGATAACAGACTGTTGTCAGTATGGGGGTGTATGATAATAAGCTGATGTCAGTATGGCGGTGTATGATAACAGGCTGGTGTCAGTATGGGGGTGTATGATAACAGGCTGGTGTCAGTATGGGGTGTATGATAACAGACTGTTGTCAGTATGGGGGTGTATGATCACAGGCTGGTGTCAGTATGGGGGTGTATGATCTCAGGCTGGTGTCAGTATGGGGTATATGATAACAGGCTGGTGTCAGTATGGGGTGTATGATCTCAGGCTGGTGTCAGTATGGGGGTGTATGATCTCTGGCTTGTATCAGTATGGGGTGTATGATCTCAGGCTGGTGTCAGTATGGGGGTGTATGATCTCAGGCTGGTGTCAGTATGGGGTGTATGATAACAGGCTGGTGTCAGTATGGGGGTGTATGATCTTAGGCTGGTGTCAGTATGGGGGTGTATGATTACAGGCTGGTGTCAGTATGGGGTGTATGATAATAGGCTGGTGTCAGTATGGGGTGTATGATAACAGGCTGGTGTCAGTATGGGGTGTATGATAACAGGCTGGTGTCAGTATGGGGTGTATGATCTCAGGCTGGTGTCAGTATGGGGGTGTATGATCTCAGGCTGGTGTCAGTATGGGGTGTATGATAACAGGCTGGTGTCAGTATGGGGGTGTATGATCTTAGGCTGGTGTCAGTATGGGGGTGTATGATTACAGGCTGGTGTCAGTATGGGGTGTATGATAATAGGCTGGTGTCAGTATGGGGTGTATGATAACAGGCTGGTGTCAGTATGGGGTGTATGATAATAGGCTGGTGTCAGTATGGGGTGTATGATAACAGGCTGGTGTCAGTATGGGGTGTATGATAACAGGCTGGTGTCAGTATGGGGGTGTATGATCTCAGGCTGGTGTCAGTATGGGGGTGTATGATCTCAGGCTGGTGTCAGTATGGGGTGTATGATCTCAGGCTGGTGTCAGTATGGGGGTGTATGATCTCAGGCTGGTGTCAGTATGGGGTGTATGATAACAGGCTGGTGTCAGTATGGGGTGTATGATAACAGGCTGGTGTCAGTATGGGGGTGTATGATCACAGGCTGGTGTCAGTATGGGGGTGTATGATAACAGGCTGGTGTCAGTATGGGGTGTATGATAACAGGCTGGTGTCAGTATGGGGGTGTATGATAACAGGCTGGTATCAGTATGGGGTGTATGATAACAGGCTGGTGTCAGTATGGGGGTGTATGATAATAGGCTGGTGTCAGTATGGGGGTGTATGATAACAGGCTGGTGTCAGTATGGGGTGTATGATAATAGACTGGTGTCATTATGGGGGTGTATGATAACAGGCTGGTGTCAGTATGGGGGTGTATGTTTTCAGGCTGGTGTCAGTATGGGGTGTATGATAATAGGCTGGTGTCAGTATGGGGTGTATGATAACAGGCTGGTGTCAGTATGGGGGTGTATGATTACAGGCTGTTGTCAGTATGGGGTGTATGATAACAGGCTGGTGTCAGTATGGGGGTGTATGATAACAGGCTGGTGTCAGTATGGGGTGTATGATTACAGGCTGGTGTCAGTATGGGGTGTATGATAACAGGCTGGTGTCAGTATGGGGGTGTATGATAATAGGCTGGTGTCAGAATGGGGTTTATGATAACAGGCTGGTGTCAGTATGGGGTGTATGATAACAGGCTGGTGTCAGTATGGGGTGTATGATAACAGGCTGGTGTCAGTACGGGGTGTATGATAATAGGCTGGTGTCAGTATGGGGGTGTATGATAACAGGTTGGTGTCAGTATGGGGTGTATGATAACAGGCTGGTGTCAGATTGGGGGTGTATGATAACAGGTTGGTGTCAGTATGGGGTGTATGATAACAGGCTGGTGTCAGTATGGGGTGTATGATAACAGGCTGGTGTCAGTATGGGGGTGTATGATTACAGGCTGGTGTCAGTATGTGGTGTATGATAACAGGCTGGTGTCAGTTTGGGTGTGTATGATAACAGGCTGGTGTCAGTATGGGGTGTATGATAACAGGCTGGTGTCAGTATAGGGGTGTATGATAACAGGCTGGTGTCAGTATGGGGTGTATGATAACAGACTGGTGTCAGTATGGGGGTGTATGATAATAAGCTGGTGTCAGTATGGGGGTGTATGATAACAGGCTGGTGTCAGTATGGGGGTGTATGATAACATGCTGGTGTCAGTATGGGGTGTATGATAACAGACTGTTGTCAGTATGGGGGTGTATGATCTCAGGCTGGTGTCAGTATGGGGGTGTATGATAACAGGCTGGTGTCAGTTTGGGGTGTATGATAACAGGCTGGTGTCAGTATGGGGGTGTATGATAACAGGCTGGTGTCAGTATGGGGTGTATGATAACAGGCTGGTGTCAGTATGGGGTGTATGATAATAGGCTGTTGTCAGTATGGGGGTGTATGATTACAGGCTGTTGTCAGTATTGGGTGTATGATAACAGGCTGTAGTCAGTATGTGGGTGTATGATAACAGGCTGGTGTCAGTATGGGGGTGTATGATAATAGGCTGGTGTCAGTATGGGGGTGTATGATAATAGGCTGGTGTCAGTATGGGGGTGTATGATCTCAGGCTGGTGTCAGTATGGGGGTGTATGATAACTAGTGATGTGCACCGGAAATTTTTCGGATTTTGTGTTTTGGTTTTGGGTTCGGTTCCGCGGCCGTGTTTTGGATTCGGACGCGTTTTGGCAAAACCTCACCGAAATTTTTTTGTCGGATTCGGGTGTGTTTTGGATTCGGGTGTTTTTTTCAAAAAACCCTAAAAAACAACTTAAATCATAGAATTTGGGGGTCATTTTGATCCCATAGTATTATTAACCTCAATAACCATAATTTCCACTCATTTCCAGTCTATTCTGAACACCTCACACCTCACAATATTATTTTTAGTCCTAAAATTTGCACCGAGGTCGCTGGATGGCTTTGCTAAGCGACACAAGTGGCCGACACAAACACCTGGCCCATCTAGGAGTGGCACTGCAGTGTCAGGCAGGATGGCCCTTCAAAAAAATTGTCCCCAAACAGCACATGATGCAAAGAAATAAAGAGTCGCACCAAGGTCGCTGGGTGACTAAGCTAAGCGACACAAGTGGCCGACACAAACACCTGGCCCATCTAGGAGTGGCACTGCAGTGTCAGGCAGGATGGCACTTCAAAAAAATTGTCCCCAAACAGCACATGATGCAAAGAAAAATGAAAGAAAAAAGAAGTGCAAGATGGAATTGTCCTTGGGCCCTCCCACCCACCCTTATGTTGTATAAACAGGACATGCACACTTTAACGAACCCATCATTTCAGCGACAGGGTCTGCCACACGACTGTGACTGAAATGACTGGTTGGTTTGGGCCCCCACCAAAAAAGAAGCAACCAATCTCTCCTTGCACAAACTGGCTCTACAGAGGCAAGATGTCCACCTCATCATCATCCTCCGATTCCTCACCCCTTTCACTGTGTACATCCCCCTCCTCACAGATTATTAATTCGTCCCCACTGGAATCCACCATCTCAGGTCCCCGTGTACTTTCTGGAGGCAATTACTGCTGGTGAATGTCTCCACGGAGGAATTGATTATAATTCATTTTAATGAACATCATCTTCTCCATATTTTCTGGAAGTGACCTCGTATGCCGATTGCTGACAAAGTGAGCGGCTGCACTAAACACTCTTTCGGAGTACACACTGGAGGGAGGGCAACTTAGGTAGAATAAAGCCAGTTTGTGCAAGGGCCTCCAAATTGTCTCTTTTTCCTGCCAGTATACGTACGGACTGTCTGACGTGCCTACTTGGATGCGGTCACTCATATAATCCTCCACCATTCTTTCAATGGTGACAGAATCATATGCAGTGATAGCAGACGACATGTCAGTAATCGTTGGCAGGTCCTTCAGTCCGGACCAGATGTCAGCACTGGCTCCAGACTGCCCTGCATCACCGCCAGCGGGTGGGCTCAGAATTCTTAGCCTTTTCCTCGCACCCCCAGTTGCGGGAGAATGTGAAGGAGGAGACGGTGACGGGTCACGTTCCGCTTGACTTGACAATTTTCTCACCAGCAGGTCTTTGAACCTCTGCAGACTTGTGTCTGCCGGAAAGAGAGATACAACGTAGGTTTTAAATCTAGGATCGAGCACGGTGGCCAAAATGTAGTGCTCTGATTTCAACAGATTGACCACCCGTGAATCCTGGTTAAGAGAATTAAGGGCTCCATCCACAAGTCCCACATGCCTAGCGGAATCGCTTTGTTTTAGCTCCTCCTTCAATGTCTCCAGCTTCTTCTGCAAAAGCCTGATGAGGGGAATGACCTGACTCAGGCTGGCAGTGTCTGAACTGACTTCACATGTGGCAAGTTCAAAGGGTTGCAGAACCTTGCACAACGTTAAAATCATTCTCCACTGCGCTTGAGTCAGGTGCATTCCACCTCCTTTGCCTATATCGTGGCCGGATGTATAGGCTTGAATGGCCTTTTGCTGCTCCTCCATCCTCTGAAGCATATAGAGGGTTGAATTCCACCTCGTTACCACCTCTTGCTTCAGATGATGGCAGGGCAGGTTCAGGAATGTTTGGTGGTGCTCCAGTCTTCTGTACGCGGTGCCTGAATGCCGAAAGTGGCCCGCAATTCTTCGGGCCACCGACAGCATCTCTTGCACGCCCCTGTCGTTTTTTAAATAATTCTGCACCACCAAATTCAAGGTATGTGCAAACCATGGGACGTGATGGAATTTGCCCAGATGTAATGCACGTACAATATTGCTGGCGTTGTCCGATGTCACAAATTCCCAGGAGAGTCCAATTGGGGTAAGCAATTCTGCGATGATCATCCTCAGTTGCCGTAAGAGGTTGTCAGCTGTTTGCCTATTCTGGAAAGCGGTGATACAAAGCGTAGCCTGCCTAGGAACGAGTTGGCGTTTGCGAGATGCTGCTACTGGTGCCGCCGCTGCTGTTCTTGCTGCGGGAGGCAATACATCTACCCAGTGGGCTGTCACAGTCATATAGTCCTGAGTCTGCCCTGCTCCACTTGTCCACATGTCCGTGGTTAAGTGGACATTGGGTACAACTGCATTTTTTAGGACACTGGTGAGTGTTTTTCTGAGGTCTGAGTACATTTTCGGTATCGCCTGCCTAGAGAAATGGAACCTAGATGGTATTTGGTACTGGGGACACAGTACCTCAATCAAGTCTATAGTTGCCTCTGAATTAACGATGGATACCGGAACCATGTTTCTCACTGCCCAGGCTGCCAAGGCCTGAGTTATCTGCTTTGCAGCAGGATGACTGCTGTGATATTTCATCTTCCTCGCAAAGGACTGTTGGACAGTCAATTGCTTACTGGAAGAAGTACAAGTGGTCTTCCGACTTCCCCTCTTGGATGACGATCGACTCCCAGCAGCAACAACAGCAGCGCCAGCAGCAGTAGGCGTTACACTCAAGGATGCATCGGAGGAATCCCAGGCAGGAGAGGACTCGTCAGACTTGCCAGTGACATGGCCTGCAGGACTATTGGCTTTCCTGGGTAAGGAGGAAATTGACACTGAGGGAGTTGGTGGTGTGGTTTGCAGGAGCTTGGTTACAAGAGGAAGGGATTTAGTGGTCAGTGGACTGCTTCCGCTGTCACCCAAAGTTTTTGAACTTGTCACTGACTTATGATGAATGCGCTGCAGGTGATGTATAAGGGAGGATGTCCCGAGGTGGTTAACGTCCTTACCCCTACTTATTACAGCTTGACAAAGGCAACACACGGCTTGACACCTGTTGTCCGCATTTGTGTTGAAATAATTCCACACCGAAGAGCTGATTTTTTTTGTATTTTGACCAGGCATGTCAATGGCAATATTCCTCCCACGGACAACAGGTGTCTCCCCGGGTGCCTGACTTAAACAAACCAACTCACCATCAGAATCCTCCTTGTCAATTTCCTCCCCAGCGCAAGTAACACCCATATCCTCATCCTGGTGTACTTCAACACTGGCATCTTCAATTTGACTATCAGGAACTGGACTGCGGGTGCTCCTTCCAGCACTTGCAGGGGGCGTGCAAATGGTGGAAGGCGCAAGCTCTTCCCGTCCAGTGTTGGGAAGGTCAGGCATCTCCTTGGGGATTTGTGATTTAGAAGAACGCACAGTTCTTTGCTGTGCTTTTGCCAGCTTAAGTCTTTTCTTTTTTCTAGCGAGAGGATGAGTGCTTCCATCCTCATGTGAAGCTGAACCACTAGCCATGAACATAGGCCAGGGCCTCAGCCGTTCCTTGCCACTCCGTGTCGTAAATGGCATATTGGCAAGTTTACGCTTCTCCTCAGACGCTTTTAATTTTGATTTTTGGGTCATTTTACTGAACTTTTGTGTTTTGGATTTTACATGCTCTCTACTATGACATTGGGCATCGGCCTTGGCAGACGACGTTGATGGCATTTCATCGTCTCGGCCATGACTAGTGGCAGCAGCTTCAGCACGAGGTGGAAGTGGATCTTGATCTTTCCCTTTAACCTCCACATTTTTGTTCTCCATTTTTTAATGTGTGGAATTATATGCCAGTATCAATAGCAATGGCCTATTACTATATTTACAGCGCAAAACTAAAATGCAACACAGGCATAGAATGTAGATGGACAATAGTATACCTAATGGATGACGAGTGATGACACAGAGGTAGGTACAGCAGTGGCCTACCGTACTGCTATATATAGTATACTGGTGGACACTGTGTCAGCAAACTGCAAAACTAAAATGCGCCACAGGTATAGAATGTAGATGGATAGTATACTTAATGGATGACGAGTGACGACACAGAGGTAGGTACAGCAGTGGCCTACCGTACTGCTATATATAGTAGACTGGTGGACACTATCAGCAAACTGCAAAACTAAAATGCACCACTGGTATAGAATGTAGATGGATAGTATACTTAATGGATGACGAGTGACGACACAGAGGTAGGTACACAGCAGTGGCCTACCGTACTGCTATATATAGTATTCTGGTGGACACTGTCAGCAAACTGCAAAACTAAAATGCACCACTGGTATAGAATGTAGATGGATAGTATACTTAATGGATGACGAGTGACGACACAGAGGTAGGTACACAGCAGTGGCCTACCGTACTGCTATATATAGTATTCTGGTGGACACTGTCAGCAAACTGCAAAACTAAAATGCAACACAGGTATAGAATGTAGATGCATAGTATACTTAATGGATGACGAGTGATGACACAGAGGTAGGTACAGCAGTGACCTACCGTACTGCTATATATAGTATACTGGTAGACACTGTCAGCAAACTGCAAAACTAAAATGCACCACAGGTATAGAATGTAGATGGATAGTATACTTAATGGATGACGAGTGACGACACAGAGGTAGGTACACAGCAGTGGCCTACCGTACTGCTATATATAGTATACTGGTGGACACTGTCAGCAAACTGCAAAACTAAAATGCACCACAGGTATAGAATGTAGATGGATAGTATTCTTAATGGATGACGAGTGACGACACAGAGGTAGGTACAGTAGTGGCCTACCGTACTGCTATATATAGTATACTGGTGGACACTGTCAGCAAACTGCAAAACTAAAATGCACCACAGGTATAGAATGTAGATGGATAATAGTATACTTAATGGATGACGAGTGATAACACAGAGGTAGGTACAGCAGTGGCCTACCGTACTGCTATATAGAGTATACTGTTGGACACTGTCAGCAAACTGCAAAACTAAAATGCACCACAGGCATAGAATGTAGATGGATAGTATACTTAATGGATGACGAGTGATGACACAGAGGTAGGTACAGCATGCTATATATAGTATACTGGTGGACACTGTCAGCAAACTGCAAAACTAAAATGCACCACAGGTATAGAATGTAGATGGATAGTATACTTAATGGATGACGAGTGACGACACAGAGGTAGGTACAGCAGTGGCCTACCGTACTGCTATATAAAGTATACTGGTGGACACTGTCAGCAAACTGCAAAACTAAAATGCGCCACAGGTATAGAATGTAGATGGATAGTATACTTAATGGATGACGAGTGACGACACAGAGGTAGGTACAGCAGTGGCCTACCGTACTGCTATATATAGTATACTGGTGGACACTGTCAGCAAACTGCAAAACTAAAATGCACCACAGGTATAGAATGTAGATGGATATTATACTTAATGGATGACGAGTGACGACACAGAGGTAGGTACATAGCAGTGGCCTACCGTACTGCTATATATAGTATACTGGTGGACACTGTCAGCAAACTGCAAAACTAAAATGCAACACAGGTATAGAATGTAGATGGATAGTATACTTAATGGATGACGAGTGACGACACAGAGGTAGGTACAGCAGTGGCCTACCGTACTGCTATATATAGTATACTGGTGGACACTGTCAGCAAACTGCAAAACTAAAATGCACCACAGGTATAGAATGTAGATGGATAGTATACTTAATGGATGACGAGTGACGACACAGAGGTAGGTACAGCAGTGGCCTACCATACTGCTATATATAGTATACTGGTGGACACTGTCAGCAAACTGCAAAACTAAAATGCACCACAGGTATAGAATGTAGATGGATAGTATACTTAATGGATGACGAGTGACGACACAGAGGTAGGTACAGCAGTGGCCTACCGTACTGCTATATATAGTATACTGGTGGACACTGTCAGCAAACTGCAAAACTAAAATGCACCACAGGTATAGAATGTAGATGGATAATAGTATACTTAATGGATGACGAGTGACGACACAGAAGTAGGTACAGCAGTGGCCTACCGTACTGCTATATATAGTATACTGGTGGACACTGTCAGCAAACTGCAAAACTAAAATGCACCACAGGTATAGAATGTAGATGGATAGTATACTTAATGGATGACGAGTGATGACACAGAGGTTGGTACAGCATGCTATATTTAGTATACTGGTGGACACTGTCAGCAAACTGCAAAACTAAAATGCACCACAGGTATAGAATGTAGATGGATAGTATACTTAATGGATGACGAGTGACGACACAGAGGTAGGTACAGCAGTGGCCTACCGTACTGCTATATATAGTATACTGGTGGACACTGTCAGCAAACTGCAAAACTAAAATGCACCACAGGTATAGAATGTAGATGGATAGTATACTTAATGGATGACGAGTGACGACACAGAGGTAGGTACAGCAGTGGCCTACCGTACTGCTATATATAGTATACTGGTGGACACTGTCAGCAAACTGCAAAACTAAAATGCACCACAGGTATAGAATGTAGATGGATAGTATACTTAATGGATGACGACACAGAGGTAGGTACAGCAGTGCACTCTGCACTGTACTCCTCCTATATAATATTAATTATACTGGTGGTCCCCAGTCCCCACAATAAAGCAGCACACTGAGCACAGATATGGAGTGTTTTTCAGGCAGACAACGTATACTGGTGGTCACTGTCAGCAAAACTCTGCACTGTACTCCTGCTGTAGATGCTCCCCAGTCCCCACAATTAAGCAGTGTGAGCACTCAGCACAGATATATTATGCAGCACACTGAGCACAGATATGGTATGGAGCGTTTTTTTTCAGGCAGAGAACGGATAAAAAATGGTGGTCACTTATCAGCAAAACTCTGCACTGTACTCCTAACAGCTGCTCCCCAATCCTCCCCACAATTAAGCAATAAACAACCAATCAACTGTCTTCTACAATAAACGGAGAGGACGCCAGCCACGTCCTCTCCCTATCATCTCCAATGCACGAGTGAAAATGGCTGCGACGCGCGGCTGCTTATATAGAATCCGAATCTCGCGAGAATCCGACAGCGGGATGATGACGTTCGGGCGCGCTCGGGTTAGCCGCGCAAGGCAGGAAGGATCGAACTAGAGATGTGCACTTGAAATTTTTCGGGTTTTGTGATTTGGTTTTGGGTTCGGTTCCGCGGCCGTGTTTTGGGTTCGACCGCGTTTTGGCAAAACCTCACCGAATTTTTTTTGTCGGATTCGGGTGTGTTTTGGATTCGGGTGTTTTTTTCAAAAAACACTAAAAAACAGCTTAAATCATAGAATTTGGGGGTCATTTTGATCCCAAAGTATTATTAACCTCAAAAACCACAATTTCCACTCATTTTCAGTCTATTCTGAATACCTCACACCTCACAATATTATTTTTAGTCCTAAAATTTGCACCAAGGTCGCTGGATGACTGAGCTAAGCGGCCCTAGTGGCCGACACAAACACCGGGCCCATCTAGGAGTGGCACTGCAGTGTCACGCAGGATGGCCCTTCCAAAAAACACTCCCCAAACAGCACATGACGCAAAGAAAAAAAGAGGCGCAATGAGGTAGCTGTGTGAGTAAGATAAGCGACCCTAGTGGCCGACACAAACACCGGGCCCATCTAGGAGTGGCACTGCAGTGTCACGCAGGATGGCCCTTCCAAAAAACACTCCCCAAACAGCACATGACGCAAAGAAAAAAAGAGGCGCAATGAGGTAGCTGTGTGAGTAAGATAAGCGACCCTAGTGGCCGACACAAACACCGGTCCCATCTAGGAGTGGCACTGCAGTGTCACGCAGGATGGCCCTTCCAAAAAACCCTCCCCAAACAGCACATGACGCAAAGAAAAAAAGAGGCGCAATGAGGTAGCTGTGTGAGTAAGATAAGCGACCCTAGTGGCCGACACAAACACCGGGCCCATCTATGAGTGGCACTGCAGTGTCACGCAGGATGGCCCTTCCAAAAAACACTCCCCAAACAGCACATGACGCAAAGAAAAAAAGAGGCGCAATGAGGTAGCTGTGTGAGTAAGATAAGCGACCCTAGTGGCCGACACAAACACCGGTCCCATCTAGGAGTGGCACTGCAGTGTCACGCAGGATGGCCCTTCCAAAAAACACTCCCCAAACAGCACATGACGCAAAGAAAAAAAGAGGCGCAATGAGGTAGCTGTGTGAGTAAGCTAAGCGACCCTAGTGGCCGACACAAACACCTGGCCCATCTAGGAGTGGCACTGCAGTGTCACGCAGGATGGCCCTTCCAAAAAACACTCCCCAAACAGCACATGACGCAAAGAAAAAAAGAGGCGCAATGAGGTAGCTGTGTGAGTAATATAAGCGACCCTAGTGGCCGACACAAACACCGGGCCCATCTAGGAGTGGCACTGCAGTGTCACGCAGGATGGCCCTTCCAAAAAACACTCCCCAAACAGCACATGACGCAAAGAAAAAAAGAGGCGCAATGAGGTAGCTGTGTGAGTAAGCTAAGCGACCCTAGTGGCCGACACAAACACCTGGCCCATCTAGGAGTGTCACTGCAGTGTCACGCAGGATGGCCCTTCCAAAAAACACTCCCCAAACAGCACATGACGCATAGAAAAAAATAGGCGCAATGAGGTAGCTGTGTGAGTAAGCTAAGCGACCCTAGTGGCCGACACAAACACCTGGCCCATCTAGGAGTGGCACTGCAGTGTCACGCAGGATGGCCCTTCCAAAAAACACTCCCCAAACAGCACATGACGCAAAGAAAAAAAGAGGGGCAATGAGGTAGCTGTGTGAGTAAGATAAGCGACCCTAGTGGCCGACACAAACACCGGGCCCATCTAGGAGTGGCACTGCAGTGTCACGCAGGATGGCCCTTCCAAAAAACACTCCCCAAACAGCACATGACGCAAAGAAAAAAAGAGGCGCAATGAGGTAGCTGTGTGAGTAAGATAAGCGACCCTAGTGGCCGACACAAACACCGGGCCCATCTAGGAGTGGCACTGCAGTGTCACGCAGGATGGCCCTTCCAAAAAACACTCCCCAAACAGCACATGACGCAAAGAAAAAAAGAGGCGCAATGAGGTAGCTGTGTGAGTAAGATAAGCGACCCTAGTGGCAGACACAAACACCGGGCCCATCTATGAGTGTCACTGCAGTGTCACGCAGGATGGCCCTTCCAAAAAACACTCCCCAAACAGCACATGACGCAAAGAAAAAAAGAGGCGCAATGAGGTAGCTGTGTGAGTAAGATAAGCGACCCTAGTGGCCGACACAAACACCGGTCCCATCTAGGAGTGGCACTGCAGTGTCACGCAGGATGGCCCTTCCAAAAAACACTCCCCAAACAGCACATGACGCAAAGAAAAAAAGAGGCGCAATGAGGTAGCTGTGTGAGTAAGCTAAGCGACCCTAGTGGCCGACACAAACACCTGGCCCATCTAGGAGTGGCACTGCAGTGTCACGCAGGATGGCCCTTCCAAAAAACAATCCCCAAACAGCACATGACGCAAAGAAAAATTAAAGAAAAAAGAGGTGCAAGATGGAATTGTCCTTGGGCCCTCCCACCCACCCTTATGTTGTATAAACAGGACATGCACACTTTAACCAACCCATCATTTCAGTGACAGGGTCTGCCACACGACTGTGACTGAAATGACTGGTTGGTTTGGACCCCCACCAAAAAAGAAGCAATTAATCTCTCCTTGCACAAACTGGCTCTACAGAGGCAAGATGTCCACCTCATCATCATCCTCCGATATATCACCGTGCACATCCCCCTCCTCACAGATTATCAATTCGTCCCCACTGGAATCCACCATCTCAGCTCCCTGTGTACTTTGTGGAGGCAATTGCTGCTGGTCAATGTCTCCACGGAGGAATTGATTATAATTCATTTTAATGAACATCATCTTCTCCACATTTTCTGGACGTAACCTCGTACGCCGATTGCTGACAAGGTGAGCGGCGGCACTAAACACTCTTTCGGAGTATACACTGGAGGGAGGGCAACTTAGGTAGAATAAAGCCAGTTTGTGCAAGGGCCTCCAAATTGCCTTTTTCCTGCCAGTATACGTACGGACTGTGTGACGTGCCTACTTGGATGCGGTCACTCATATAATCCTCCACCATTCTTTCAATGGGGAGAGAATCATATGCAGTGACAGTAGACGACATGTCCGTAATCGTTGACAGGTCCTTCAGTCCGGACCAGATGTCAGCATCAGCTTTCGCTCCAGACTGCCCAGCATTACCGCCAGCGGGTGGGCTCGGAATTCTGAGCCTTTTCCTCGCACCCCCAGTTGCGGGAGAATGTGAAGGAGGAGATGTTGACAGGTCGCGTTCCGCTTGACTTGACAATTTTCTCACCAGCAGGTCTTTGAACCCCAGCAGACTTGTGTCTGCCGGAAAGAGAGATCCAAGTTAGGTTTTAAATCTAGGATCGAGCACGGTGGCCAAAATGTAGTGCTCTGATTTCAACAGATTGACCACCCGTGAATCCTTGTTAAGCGAATTAAGGGCTCCATCCACAAGTCCCACATGCCTAGCGGAATCGCTCCGTGTTAGCTCCTCCTTCAATGTCTCCAGCTTCTTCTGCAAAAGCCTGATGAGGGGAATGACCTGACTCAGGCTGGCAGTGTCTGAACTGACTTCACGTGTGGCAAGTTCAAAGGGCAGCAGAACCTTGCACAACGTTGAAATCATTCTCCACTGCGCTTGAGACAGGTGTATTCCACCTCCTATATCGTGCTGAATTGTATAGGCTTGAATGGCCTTTTGCTGCTCCTCCAACCTCTGAAGCATATATAGGGTTGAATTCCACCTCGTTACCACTTCTTGCTTCAGATGATGGCAGGGCAGGTTCAGGCGAATTTGGTGTTGCTCCAGTCTTCTGTACGTGGTGCCTGTACGCCGAAAGTGTCCTGCAATTCTTCTGGCCACCGACAGCATCTCTTGCACGCCCCTGTCGTTTTTTTTAAAATTCTGCACCACCAAATTCAAGGTATGTGCAAAACATGGGACGTGCTGGAATTTGCCCAGATTTAATGCACACACAATATTGCTGGCGTTGTCCGATGGCACAAATCCACAGGAGAGTCCAATTGGGGTAAGCCATTCCGCGATGATCTTCCTCAGTTGCCGTAAGAGGTTTTCAGCTGTGTGCGTATTCTGGAAACAGGTGATACAAAGCGTAGCCTGCCTAGGAAAGAGTTGGAGTTTGCGAGATGATGCTACTGGTGCCGCCGCTGCTGTTCTTGTGGCGGGAGTCCATACATCTACCCAGTGGGCTGTCACAGTCATATAGTCCTGACCCTGCCCTGCTCCACTTGTCCACATGTCCGTGGTTAAGTGGACATTGGGTACAGCTGCATTTTTTAGGACACTGGTGACTCTTTTTCTGAGGTCTGTGTACATTTTCGGTATCGCCTGCCTAGAGAAATGGAACCTAGATGGTTTTTGGTACCGGGGACACAGTACCTCCAACAAGTCTCTAGTTGGCTCTGCAGTAATGATGGATACCGGAACCACGTTTCTCACCACCCAGGATGCCAAGGCCTCAGTTATCCGCTTTGCAGCAGGATGACTGCTGTGATATTTCATCTTCCTCGCAAAGGACTGTTGGACAGTCAATTGCTTGGTGGAAGTAGTAAAAGTGGTCTTACGATTTCCTCTCTGGGATGACCATCGACTCCCAGCAGCAACAACAGCAGCGCCAGCAGCAGTAGGCGTTACACGCAAGGATGCATCGGAGGAATCCCAGGCAGGAGAGGAATCGTCAGAATTGCCAGTGACATGGCCTGCAGGACTATTGGCATTCCTGGGGAAGGAGGAAATTGACACTGAGGGAGTTGGTGGGGTGGTTTGCGTGAGCTTGGTTACAAGAGGAAGGGATTTACTGGTCAGTGGACTGCTTCCGCTGTCGCCCAAAGTTTTTGAACTTGTCACTGACTTATTATGAATGCGCTGCAGGTGACGTATAAGGGAGGATGTTCCGAGGTGGTTAACGTCCTTACCCCTACTTATTACAGCTTGACAAAGGCAACACACGGCTTGACAAATGTTGTCCGCATTTCTGTTGAAATACTTCCACACCGAAGAGCTGATTTTTTTGGTATTTTCACCAGGCATGTCAACGGCCATATTCCTCCCACGGACAACAGGTGTCTCCCCGGGTGCCTGACTTAAACAAACCACCTCACCATCAGAATCCTCCTTGTCAATTTCCTCCCCAGCGCCAGCAACACCCATATCCTCCTCATCCTGGTGTACTTCAACACTGACATCTTCAATCTGACTATCAGGAACTGGACTGCGGGTGCTCCTTCCAGCACTTGCAGGGGCGTGCAAATGGTGGAAGGCGCATGCCCTTCACGTCCAGTGTTGGGAAGGTCAGGCATCGCAACCGACACAATTGGACTCTCCTTGTGGATTTGGGATTTCGAAGAACGCACAGTTCTTTGCGGTGCTTTTGCCAGCTTGAGTCTTTTCATTTTTCTAGCGAGAGGCTGAGTGCTTCCATCCTCATGTGAAGCTGAACCACTAGCCATGAACATAGGCCAGGGCCTCAGCCGTTCCTTGCCACTCCGTGTGGTAAATGGCATATTGGCAAGTTTACGCTTCTCCTCCGACAATTTTATTTTAGATTTTGGAGTCCTTTATTTACTGATATTTGGTGTTTTGGATTTTACATGCTCTGTACTATGACATTGGGCATCGGCCTTGGCAGACGACGTTGCTGGCATTTCATCGTCTCGGCCATGACTAGTGGCAGCAGCTTCAGCACGAGGTGGAAGTGGATCTTGATCTTTCCCTAATTTTGGAACCTCAACATTTTTGTTCTCCATATTTTAATAGGCACAACTAAAAGGCACCTCAGGTAAACAATGGAGATGGATGGATACTCGTATACTTATGGATGGACGAGCGACTGCCGACACAGAGGTAGCTACAGCCGTGGACTACCGTACTGTGTCTGCTGCTAATATAGACTGGATGATAATGAGATGAAATCAATATATATAATATCACACTAGTACTGCAGCCGGACAGGTAGATATATTTATTATGTAATGACTGATGACGGACCTGCTGGACACTGTCAGCTCAGCAGCACCGCAGACTGCTACAGTAAGCTACTATAGTAGTATGTATAAAGAAGAAAGAAAAAAAAAACACGGGTAGGTGGTATACAATTATGGATGGACGAGCGACTGCCGACACAGAGGTAGCAACAGCCGTGGACTACCGTACTGTGTCTGCTGCTAATATAGACTGGATGATAATGAGATGAAATCAATATATATATATATATATATATATAATATCACACTAGTACTGCAGCCGGACAGGTAGATATATTTATTTTGTAATGACTGATGACGGACCTGCTGGACACTGTCAGCTCAGCAGCACCGCAGACTGCTACAGTAAGCTACTATAGTAGTATGTATAAAGAGGAAAGAAAAAAAAACCACGGGTAGGTGGTATACATTTATGGATGGACGAGCGACTGCCGACACAGAGGTAGCTACTGCCGTGGACTACCGTACTGTGTCTGCTGCTAATATAGACTGGATGATAATGAGATGAAATCAATATATATATATATAATATCACACTAGTACTGCAGCCGGACAGGTAGATATATTTATTATGTAATGACTGATGACGGACCTGCTGGACACTGTCAGCTCAGCAGCACCGCAGACTGCTACAGTAAGCTACTATAGTAGTATGTATAAAGAAGAAAGAAAAAAAAAAACACGGGTAGGTGGTATACAATTATGGATGGACGAGCGACTGCCGACACAGAGGTAGCTACAGCCGTGGACTACCGTACTGTGTCTGCTGCTAATATAGACTGGATGATAATGAGATGAAATCAATATATATATATATATAATATCACACTAGTACTGCAGCCGGACAGGTAGATATATTTATTATGTAATGACTGATGACGGACCTGCTGGACACTGTCAGCTCAGCAGCACCGCAGACTGCTACAGTAAGCTACTATAGTAGATTGTATAAAGAAGAAAGAAAAGAAAAAAAACCATGGGTAGGTGGTATACAATTATGGATGGATGAGCGACTGCCGACACAGAGGTAGCTACAGCCGTGGACTACCGTACTGTGTCTGCTGCTAATATAGACTGGATGATAATGAGATGAAATCAATATATATATATATAATATCACTAGTACTGCAGCCGGACAGGTATATATATTTATTATGTAATGACTGATGACGGACCTGCTGGACACTGTCAGCTCAGCAGCACCGCAGACTGCTACAGTAAGCTACTATAGTAGTATGTATAAAGAAGAAAGAAAAAAAAAAAACACGGGTAGGTGGTATACAATATTATATATATATATATTATATACAATTATATATATATATATATTAAACTGGTGGTGATTATTAAACTGGTGGTCAGGTCACTGGTCACACTATCAGCAACTTGCAAGTAGTACTCCTAAGCAGACAATCACAATATATATTATACTGGTGGTCAGTGTGGTCACAATGGCAGTGTGGCACTCTGGCAGCAAAAGTGTGCACTGTACGTTATATGTACTCCTGAGTCCTGCTCTCAGACTCTAACTGCTCCCCACTGTCAGTGTCTCCCCCACAAGTCAGATAATACAGTCACACTATCTATCACTTCAGCAAGTAACTAGTACTCCTCCTAATGCTCCCCAAAATTACTACTGTGTCTCTCTCTACTGTCTCACTCTCTTCTCTATAAACGGAGAGGACGCCAGCCACGTCCTCTCCCTATGAATCTCAATGCACGTGTGAAAATGGTGGCGACGCGCGGCTTCTTATATAGAATCCGAGTCTCGCGATAGAATCCGAGCCTCGCGAGAATCCGACAGCGGGATGATGACGTTCGGGCGCGCTCGGGTTAACCGAGCAAGGCGGGAAGATCTGAGTCGCTCGGCCCCGTGTAAAAAAAACTGAAGTTCGGGCGGGTTCGGATTCCGAGAAACCGAACCCGCTCATCACTAATGATAACAGGCTGGTGTCAGTATGGGGGTGTATGATAACAGGCTGGTGTCAGTATGGGGTGTATGATATAAGGCTGGTGTCAGTATGGGGTGTATGATAACAGGATGGTGTCAGTATGGGGAGTATGATAACAGGCTGGTGTCAGTATGGGGGTGTATGATAACAGGCTGGTGTCAGTATGGGGTGTATGATAACAGGCTGGTGTCAGTTTGGGGGTGTATAATAACAGGCTGGTGTCAGTATGGGGTGTATGATAACAGGCTGGTGTCAGTATGGGGGTGTATGATAACAGGCTGGTGTCAGTATGGGGTGTATGATAACTAGTGATGTGCACCGGATATTTTTCGGGTTTTGTGTTTTGGTTTTGGGTTCGGTTCTGCGGCCGTGTTTTGGATTCGGACACGTTTTGGCAAAACCTCAGCGAAATTTTTTTGTCGGATTCGGGTGTGTTTTGGATTCGGGTGTTTTTTTCAAAAAACCCTAAAAAACAGCTTAAATCATAGAATTTGGGGGTCAATTTGATCCCATAGTATTATTAACCTCAATAACCATAATTTCCACTCATTTCCAGTCTTTTCTGAACACCTCACACCTCACAATATTATTTTTAGTCCTAAAATTTGCACCAAGGTCGCTGGATGGCTAAGCTAAGCGACACAAGTGGCCGACACAAACACCTGGCCAATCTAGGAGTGGCACTGCAGTGTCAGGCAGGATGGCCCTTCAAAAAAATTGTCCCCAAACAGCACATGATGCAAAGAAATAAAGAGTCGCACCAAGGTCGCTGTGTGACTATGCTAAGCAACACAAGTGGCCGACACAAACACCTTGCCCATCTAGGAGTGGCACTGCAGTGTCAGGCAGGATGGCACTTAAAAAAAATTGTCCCCAAACAGCACATGATGCAAAGAAAACAAGAGGCGCACCAAGGTCGCTGTGTGACTAAGCTAAGCGACACAAGTGGCCGACACAAACACCTGGCCCATCTAGGAGTGGCACTGCAGTGTCAGGCAGGATGGCCCTTCAAAAAAATTGTCCCCAAACAGCACATGATGCAAAGAAAAAAAGAGGCGCACCAAGGTCGCTGTGTGACTAAGCTAAGCGACACAAGTGGCCGACACAAACACCTGGCCCATCTTGGAGTGGCACTTCAGTGTCAGGCAGGATGGCCCTTCAAAAAAATTGTCCCCAAACAGCACATGATGCAAATAAAAAAAGAGGTGCACCAAGGTCGCTGTGTGACTAAGCTAAGCGACACAAGTGGCCGACACAAACACCTGGCCCATCTAGGAGTGGCACTGCAGTGTCAGGCAGGATGGCACTTCAAAAAAATTGTCCCCAAACAGCACATGATGCAAAGAAAAATGAAAGAAAAAAGAAGTGCAAGATGGAATTGTCCTTGGGCCCTCCCACCCACCCTTATGTTGTATAAACAGGACATGCACACTTTAACGAACCCATCATTTCAGTGACAGGGTCTGCCACACGACTGTGACTGAAATGACTGGTTGGTTTGGGCCCCCACCAAAAAAGAAGCAATCAATCTCTCCTTGCACAAACTGGCTCTACAGAGGCAAGATGTCCACCTCATCATCATCCTCCGATTCCTCACCCCTTTCACTGTGTACATCCCCCTCCTCACAGATTATTAATTCGTCCCCACTGGAATCCACCATCTCAGGTCCCCGTGTACTTTCTGGAGGCAATTGCTGCTGGTGAATGTCTCCACGGAGGAATTGATTATAATTCATTTTAATGAACATCATCTTCTCCACATTTTCTGGAAGTAACCTCGTATGCCGATTGCTGACAAGGTGAGCGGCTGCACTAATCACTCTTTCGGACTACACACTGGAGGGAGGGCAACTTAGGTAGAATAAAGCCAGTTTGTGCAAGGGCCTCCAAATTGTCTCTTTTTCCTGCCAGTATACGTACGGACTGTCTGACGTGCCTACTTGGATGCGGTCACTCATATAATCCTCCACCATTCTTTCAATGGTGACAGAATCATATGCAGTGACAGTAGACGACATGTCAGTAATCGTTGGCAGGTCCTTCAGTACGGACCAGATGTCAGCACTCGCTCCAGACTGCCCTGCATCACCGCCAGCGGGTGGGCTCGGAATTCTTAGCCTTTTCCTCGCACCCCCAGTTGCGGGAGAATGTGAAGGAGGAGATGGTGACGGGTCACGTTCCGCTTGACTTGACAATTTTCTCACCAGCAGGTCTTTGAACCTCTGCAGACTTGTGTCTGCCGGAAAGAGAGATACAATGTAGGTTTTAAATCTAGGATTGAGCACGGTGGCCAAAATGTAGTGCTCTGATTTCAACAGATTGACCACCCGTTAATCCTGGTTAAGCGAATTAAGGGCTCCATCCACAAGTCCCACATGCCTAGCGGAATCGCTCTGTTTTAGCTCCTCCTTCAATGTTTCCAGCTTCTTCTGCAAAAGCCTGATGAGGGGAATGACCTGACTCAGGCTGGCAGTGTCTGAACTGACTTCACGTGTGGCAAGTTCAAAGGGTTGCAGAACCTTGCACAACGTTGAAATCATTCTCCACTGCGCTTGAGTCAGGTGCATTCCACCTCCTTTGCCTATATCGTGGCCAGATGTATAGGCTTGAATGGCCTTTTGCTGCTCCTCCATCCTCTGAAGCATATAGAGGGTTGAATTCAACCTCGTTACCACCTCTTGCTTCAGATGATGGCAGGGCAGGTTCAGGAATGTTTGGTGGTGCTCCAGTCTTCAGTACGTGGTGCCTGAATGTCGAAAGTGGCCCGCAATTCTTCGGGCCACCGACAGCATCTCTTGCACGCCCCTGTCATTTTTTAAATAATTCTGCACCACCAAATTCAAGGTATGTGCAAAACATGGGACGTGATGGAATTTGCCCAGATGTAATGCACGCACAATATTGCTGGCGTTGTCCGATGTCACAAATCCCCTTGAGAGTCCAATTGGGGTAAGCCATTCTGCGATGATCTTCCTCAGTTGCCGTAAGAGGTTGTCAGCTGTGTGCCTAATCTGGAAAGCGGTGATACAAAGCGTAGCCTGCCTAGGAACGAGTTGGCGTTTGCGAGATGCTGCTACTGGTGCCGCCGCTGCTGTTCTTGCTGCGGGAGGCAATACATCTACCCAGTGGGCTGTCACAGTCATATAGTCCTGAGTCTGCCCTGCTCCACTTGTCCACATGTCCGTGGTTAAGTGGACATTGGGTACAACTGCATTTTTTAGGACACTGGTGAGTCTTTTTCTGAGGTCTGTGTACATTTTCGGTATCGCCTGCCTAGAGAAATGGAACCTAGATGGTATTTGGTATCGGGGACACAGTACCTCAATCAAGTCTATAGTTGCCTCTGAATTAACGATGGATACCGGAACCACGTTTCTCACCGGCCAGGCTGCCAAGGCCTGAGTTATCTGCTTTGCAGCAGGATGACTGCTGTGATATTTCATCTTCCTCGCAAAGGACTGTTGGGCAGTCAATTGCTTACTGGAAGTAGTACAAGTGGTCTACCGACTTCCCGTATGGGATGTCGATCGACTCCCAGCAGCAACAACAGCAGCGCCAGCAGCAGTAGGCGTTACACTGAAGGATGCGTCGGAGGAATCCCAGGCAGGAGAGGACTCGTCAGACTTGACAGTGACATGGCCTGCAGGACTATTGGCATTCCTGGGTAAGGAGGAAATTGACACTGAGGGAGTTGGTGGTGTGGTTTGCAGGAGCTTGGTTACTTATCAGACCAACTCACCATCAGAATCCTCCTTGTCAAAATCCTCCCCAGCGCAAGCAGCACCCATATCCTAATCCTGGTGTACTTCAACAGTGACATCTTCAATTTGACTATCAGGAACTGGACTGCGGGTGCTCCTTCCAGCACTTGCAGGGCGCGTGCAAATGATGGAAGGCGCAAGCTCTTCCCGTCCAGTGTTGGGAAGGTCAGGCATCGCAACAGACACAATTGGACTCTCCTTGGGGATTTGTGATTTAGAAGAGCGCACAGTTCTTTGCTGTGCTTTTGCCAGCTTAAGTCTTTTCTTTTTTCTAGCGAGAGGATGAGTGCTTCCATCCTCATGTGAAGCTGAACCACTAGCCATGAACATAGGCCAGGGCCTCAGCCGTTCCTTGCCACTCCGTGTCGTAAATGGCATATTGGCAAGTTTACGCTTCTCCTCAGACGCTTTTAATTTTGATTTTTGGGTCATTTTACTGAACTTTTGTGTTTTGGATTTTACATGCTCTATACTATGACATTGGGCATCGGCCTTGGCAGACGACGTTGATGGCATTTCATCGTCTCGGCCATGACTAGTGGCAGCAGCTTCAGCACGAGGTGGAAGTGGATCTTGATCTTTCCCTATTTTAACCTCCACATTTTTGTTCTCCATTTTTTAATGTGTGGAATTATATGCCAGTATCAATAGCAAATAGCAGTGGCCTACTACTATATTTACTGCGCAAAACTAAAATGCACCACAGGTATAGAATGTAGATGGATAGTATACTTAATGGATGACTAGTGACGACACAGAGGTAGGTTCACAGCAGTGGCCTACCGTACTGCTATATATAGTATACTGGTGGACACTGTGTCAGCAAACTACAAAACTAAAATGCACCACAGGTATAGAATGTAGATGGATAGTATACTTAATGGATGACGAGTGACGACACAGAGGTAGGTACAGCAGTGGCCTACCGTACTGCTATATATAGTATACTGGTGGACACTGTCAGCAAACTGCAAAACTAAAATGCACCACAGGTATAGAATGTAGATGGATAGTATACTTAATGGATGACGAGTGACGACACAGAGGTAGGTACAGCAGTGGCCTACCGTACTGCTATATATAGTATACTGGTGGACACTGTCAGCAAACTGCAAAACTAAAATGCACCACAGGTATAGAATGTAGATGGATAGTATACTTAATGGATGACGAGTGACGACACAGAGGTAGGTACACAGCAGTGGCCTACCGTACTGCTATATATAGTATACTGGTGGACACTGTCAGCAAACTGCAAAACTAAAATGCACCACAGGTATAGAATGCATATGGATAGTATACTTAATGGATGACGAGTGACGACACAGAGGTAGGTACACAGCAGTGGCCTACCGTACTGCTATATATAGTATACTGGTGGACACTGTCAGCAAACTGCAAAACGAAAATGCACCACAGGTATAGAATGTAGATGGATAGTATACTTAATGGATGACGAGTGACGACACAGAGGTAGGTACACAGCAGTGGCCTACCGTACTGCTATATATAGTATACTGGTGGACACTGTCAGCAAACTGCAAAACTAAAATGCACCACAGGTATAGAATGTAGATGGATAGTATACTTAATGGATGACGAGTGACGACACAGAGGTAGGTACAGCAGTGGCCTACCGTACTGCTATATATAGTATACAGGTGGACACTGTCAGCAAACTGCAAAACTAAAATGCACCACAGGTATAGAATGTAGATGGATAGTATACTTAATGAATGACGAGTGACGACACAGGTAGGTACACAGCAGTGGCCTACCGTACTGCTATATATAGTATACTGGTGGACACTGTCAGCAAACTGCAAAACTAAAATGCACCACAGGTATAGAATGTAGATTGATAGTATACTTAATTGATGATGAGTGACGACACAGAGGTAGGTTCACAGCAGTGGCCTACCGTACTGCTATATATAGTATACTGGTGGACACTGTGTAAGCAAACTACAAAACTAAAATGCACCACAGGTATAGAATGTAGATGGATAGTATACTTAATGGATGACGAGTGACGACACAGAGGTAGGTACAGCAGTGGCCTACCGTACTGCTATATATAGTATACTGGTGGACACTGTCAGCAAACTGCAAAACTAAAATGCACCACAGGTATAGAATGTAGATGGATAGTATACTTAATGGATGACGAGTGACGACACAGAGGTAGGTACAGCAGTGGCCTACCGTACTGCTATATATAGTATACTGGTGGACACTGTCAGCAAACTGCAAAACTAAAATGCACCACAGGTATAGAATGTAGATGGATAGTATACTTAATGGATGACGAGTGACGACACAGAGGTAGGTACACAGCAGTGGCCTACCGTACTGCTATATATAGTATACTGGTGGACACTGTCAGCAAACTGCAAAACTAAAATGCACCACAGGTATAGAATGCATATGGATAGTATACTTAATGGAAGACGAGTGACGACACAGAGGTAGGTACACAGCAGTGGCCTACCGTACTGCTATATATAGTATACTGGTGGACACTGTCAGCAAACTGCAAAACTAAAATGCACCACAGGTATAGAATGTAGATGGATAGTATACTTAATGGATGACGAGTGACGACACAGAGGTAGGTACACAGCAGTGGCCTACCGTACTGCTATATATAGTATACTGGTGGACACTGTCAGCAAACTGCAAAACTAAAATGCACCACAGGTATAGAATGTAGATGGATAGTATACTTAATGGATGACGAGTGACGACACAGAGGTAGGTACAGCAGTGGCCTACCGTACTGCTATATATAGTATACAGGTGGACACTGTCAGCAAACTGCAAAACTAAAATGCACCACAGGTATAGAATGTAGATGGATAGTATACTTAATGGATGACGAGTGACGACACAGAGGTAGGTACAGCAGTGGCCTACCATACTGCTATATATAGAATACTGGTGGACACTGTCAGCAAACTGCAAAACTAAAATGCACCACAGGTATAGAATGTAGATGGATAGTATACTTAATGGATGACGAGTGACGACACAGGTAGGTACACAGCAGTGGCCTACCGTACTGCTATATATAGTATACTGGTGGACACTGTCAGCAAACTGCAAAACTAAAATGCACCACAGGTATAGAATGTAGATTGATAGTATACTTAATTGATGATGAGTGACGACACAGAGGTAGGTACACAGCAGTGGCCTACCGTACTGCTATATATAGTATACTGGTGGACACTGTCAGCAAACTGCAAAACTAAAATGCACCACAGGTATAGAATGTAGATGGATAGTATACTTAATGGATGATGAGTGACGACACAGAGGTAGGTACAGCAGTGGCCTACCGCACTGCTATATATAGTATACTGGTGGACACTGTCAGCAAACTGCAAAACTAAAATGCACCACAGGTATAGAATGTAGATGGATAGTATACTTAATGGATGACAAGTGACGACACAGAGGTAGGTACAGCTGTGGCCTACCGTACTGCTATATATAGTATACTGGTGGACACTGTCAGCAAACTGCAAAACTAAAATGCACCACAGGTATAGAATGTAGATGGAAAGTATACTTAATGGATGACGACACAGAGGTAGGTATAGCAGTGCACTCTGCCATGTACTCCTCCTATATAATATTAATAATACTGGTGGTCCCCAGTCCCCACAATAAAGCAGCACACTGAGCACAGATATGGAGTGTTTTTCAGGCAGACAACGTATACTGGTGGACACTGTCAGCAAACTGCAAAACTAAAATGCACCACAGGTATAGAATGTAGATGGATAGTATACTTAATGAATGACGAGTGACGACACAGAGGTAGGTACACAGCAGTAGCCTACCGTACTGCTATATATAGTATACTGGTGGACACTGTCAGCAAACTGCAAAACTAAAATGCACCACAGGTATAGAATGTAGATGGATAGTATACTTAATGGATGACGAGTGATGACACAGAGGTAGGTACAGCAGTGGCCTACCGTACTGCTATATATAGTATACTGGTGGACACTGTCAGCAAACTGCAAAACTAAAATGCACCACAGGTATAGAATGTAGATGGATAGTATACTTAATGGATGACGAGTGACGACACAGAGGTAGGTACAGCAGTGGCCTACCGTACTGCTATATATAGAATACTGGTGGACACTGTCAGCAAACTGCAAAACTAAAATGCACCACAGGTTTAGAATGTAGATGGATAGTATACTTAATGGATGACGAGTGACGACACAGGTAGGTACACAGCAGTGGCCTACCGTACTGCTATATATAGTATACTGGTGGACACTGTCAGCAAACTGCAAAACTAAAATGCACCACAGGTATAGAATGTAGATGGATAGTATACTTAATGGATGACGAGTGACGACACAGAGGTAGGTACAGCAGTGGCCTACCGTACTGCTATATATAGTATACTGGTGGACACTGTCAGCAAACTGCAAAACTAAAATGCACCACAGGTATAGAATGTAGATGGATAGTATACTTAATGGATGATGAGTGACGACACAGAGGTAGGTACAGCAGTGGCCTACCGTACTGCTATATATAGTATACTGGTGGACACTGTCAGCAAACTGCAAAACTAAAATGCACCACAGGTATAGAATGTAGATGGATAGTATACTTAATGGATGACGAGTGACGACACAGAGGTAGGTACAGCAGTGGCCTACCGTACTGCTATATATAGTATACTGGTGGACACTGTCAGCAAACTGCAAAACTAAAATGCACCACAGGTATAGAATGTAGATGGATAGTATACTTAATGGATGACGACACAGAGGTAGGTACAGCAGTGCACTCTGCCATGTACTCCTCCTATATAATATTAATAATACTGGTGGTCCCCAGTCCCCACAATAAAGCAGCACACTGAGCACAGATATGGAGATTTTTTTCAGGCAGACAACGTATACTGGTGGTCACTGTCAGCAAAACTCTGCACTGTACTCCTGCTACAGCTGCTCCCCAGTCCCCACAATTAAGCAGTGTGAGCACTCAACACAGATATATTATGCAGCACACTGAGCACAGATATGGTATGGAGCGTTTTTTTCAGGCAGAGAATGGATAAAAAATGGTGGTCACTTATCAGCAAAACTCTGCACTGTACTCCTAACAGCTGCTCCCCAATCCTCCCCACAATTAAGCAATAAACAACCAATCAACTGTCTTCTACAATAAACGGAGAGGACGCCAGCCACGTCCTCTCCCTATCATCTCCAATGCACGAGTGAAAATGGCGGCGACGCGCGGCTGCTTATATAGAATCCGAATCTCGCGAGAATCCGACAGCGGGATGATGACGTTCGGGCACGCTCTGGTTAGCCGAGCAAGGCGGGAAGGTCCGAACCTGTCTCGGACCCGTGTAAACAAGGTGAAGTTCGGGGGGGTTCGGTTTCCGAGAAAACGAACCCGCTCATCACTAATGATTACAGGCTGGTGTCAGTATGGGGGTGTATGATAACAGGCTGGTGTCAGTATGGGGGTATATGATAACAGGCTGATGTCAGTATGGGGGTGTATGATAACAGGCTGGTGTCAGTATGGGGTGTATGATAACAGGCTGGTGTCAGTATGGGGTGTATGATAACAGGCTGGTGTCAGTATGGGGGTGTATGATAACAGGCTGGTGTCAGTATGGGGTGTATGATAACAAGCTGGTGTCAGTATGGGGTGTATGATAACAGGCTGGTGTCAGTATGGGGTGTATTATAACAGGCTGGTGTCAGTATGGGGGTGTATGATAACAGGCTGGTGTCAGTATGGGGTGTATGATAACAGGCTGGTGTCAGTATGGGGTGTATGATCACAGGCTGGTGTCAGTATGGGGAGTATGATCACAGGTTGGTGTCAGTACATGATCACAGGCTTGTGTCAGTATGGGGTGTATGATAACAGGCTGCTGTCAGTATGGGGTGTATGATAACAAGCTGGTGTCAGTATGGGGTGTATAATAACAGGCTGGTGTCAGGATGGGGTGTATGATAACAGGCTGGTGTCAGTATGGGGTGTATAATAACAGGCTGGTGTCAGTATGGGGTGTATGATCACAGGTTGGTGTCAGTATGGAGTATATGATAAATAGGCTGGTGTCAGTATGGGGTGTATGATAACAGGCTGGTGTCAGTATGGGGTGTATGATCACAGGTTGGTGTCAGTATGGGGTGTATGATAACAAGCTGGTGTCAGTATGGGGTGTATGATAACAAGCTGGTGTCAGTGTGGGGGTGTATGATAACAGGCTGGTGTCAGTGTGGGGGTGTATGATAACAGGCTGGTGTCAGTATGGGGTGTATGATAACAGGCTGGTGTCAGTATGGGGTGTATGATCTCAGGCTGGTGTCAGTATGGGGTGTATGATAACAGGCTGGTGTCAGTATGGGGGTGTATGATCTCAGGCTGGTGTCAGTATGGGGTATATGATAACAGGCTGGTGTCAGTGTGGGGTGTATGATCTCAGGCTGGTGTCAGTATGGGGGTGTATGATAACAGGCTGGTGTCAGTATGGGGTGTATGATCACAGGCTGGTGTCAGTATGGGGTGTATGATAACAGGCTGGTGTCAGTATGGGGTGTATGATAACAGGCTGGTGTCAGTATGGGGTGTATGATCACAGGCTGGTGTCAGAATGGGGTGTATGATAACAGGCTGGTGTCAGTATGGGGTGTATGATAACAGGCTGGTGTCAGTATGGGGGTGTATGATAACAGGCTGGTGTCAGTATGGGGTGTATGATAACAGGCTGGTGTCAGTATGGGGTATATGATAACAGGCTGGTGTCAGTATGGGGGTGTATGATCACAGGCTGGTATCAGTATGGGGGTGTATGATAACAGGCTGGTGTCAGTATGGGGGTGTATGATCCCAGGCTGGTGTCAGTATGGGGTGTATGATCACAGGCTGGTGTCAGTATGGGGGTGTATGATAACAGGCTGGTGTCAGTATGGGGGTGTATGATCACAGGCTGGTGTCAGTATGGGGGTGTATGATAACAGGCTGGTGTCAGTATGGGGGTGTATGATAACAGGCTGGTGTCAGTATGGGGGTGTATGATAACAGGCTGGTGTCAGTATGGGGTGTATGATAGCAGGCTGGTGTCAGTATGGGGTGTATGATCACAGGCTGGTGTCAGTATGGGGGTGTATGATCACAGGCAGGAGGCACACAATGCAGACAAGATCACTCTGGTGGATGTACAAGGACAATCAAGGGGGGATTCCACATGTTTGGCAGTCTTAGACCAAAAAATCACCAAAACCCTGGACTACTACGTGGGGACAACACAGCTGCTGCAGAGTCACACAATGGCTGGCAGGGAAGGTGCTACCTACTTATGCATGTTTTTAATAAATTTCTCTATGAAACACCTAGGACCATACTTAGAAATTAGGGGTTGCAGCATACTATGGGATTATTATTATTATTATTATTATTATTATTATTATTATAAAAGTTATCTTAAAACTGGGAGCAACATTAAATTTAACTACAATTTACATTGGACGTTAAAGTTATTAACACCAAATTTACAAATATAATTTACATTGTTTGTACGAGGTGGTCTTGTAAGTTTGTAAATACAATTTTAAATATTTTTTAGGCTTTAAAGTGGTAGAATCCTCCGGCTATAATAGGAACTATGATTAGATAGCAGTGAGGGAGATGCCACCCTAGATTGGATGTCACATTGAAATTAAACCTTACCCACTTGTCACGGACCTGCCGGTCACTTCTCCAGATATGCCAATCTGAGAATCACAGCCTATGAAGTGGGGGTCACTGTGGACACACAGGGTTATACAAACACATTCACCACCACCAGCAAATGTCACTTTTAGCGATGAAGTGCAAGGTATGCTTTTCCTCATACCTGCAAAAACACTGCAATACTTAGAAAAATCGGTAACATGGGCAACACGAGGTCTTGTGTCTTAAGTTGCACAGAACCAGAATCTAGAATTTTAATTTAAATTCAAGAATATTTCAGAGCTTTAGTTACAAAAAGTGTTACAAAGAGTATCAAGAATATTTTAAGAATACACACAGAGTATGGTACAATCTCTAGTGATGAGCGGGTTTGGTTCCTCGGAAACCGAACCCCCCCGAACTTCACCCATTTTACACGGGTCCGAGGCATACTCGGATTCTCCCGTATGGCTTGGTTAACCCGAGCGCGCCCGAACGTCATCATCCCGCTGTCGGATTCTTGCGAGATTCGGATTCTATTTAAGCAGCCACGCGTCGCCGCCATTTTCACTCGTGCATTGGAAATGTTAGGGAGAGGACATGGCTGGCGTCCTCTCCATTTATTGTTGAACTTGATTGATTGTGCTTTATTGCTTAATTGTGGGGAGGACTGGGGAACATCTGTATAATATAGGAGGAGTACAGTGCAGAGTTTTGCTGATCAGTGACCACCAGTTTTATCCGTTGTCTGCCTGAAAAACACTCCATGGGGTAAATTCACTAAGAATCGTATTTTCCCGTTTGAGGTCAAAGTTCAATCACGAATGACATCGAAAGTGTAAATATGCAACTTTTTGAATTGATTACGACTAATTTACTAAGCTGCCGTATTCTGCATTTTCGGTTTTTCCGATGTCGATGTCATTCGTTTTTTTAGGCAGTGTTTTACGTGAGTGACTTGTAAAACACTGCCGACTTTAATACAATGAATCTCGGCCGGATCTGTGAGATCCGTGCTGGGCTTCATTGTGCACCTTGTAAAAAAAAAAAAAAAAAAAAAATGTTAAAAACTTTAAAAAAAAATTGCGTGGGGTCCCCCCTCCTAAGCCAAACCAGCCTCGGGCTCTTTGAGCCGGTCCTGGTTGCAAAAATATGGGAAAATAATTGACAGGGGTTCCCCCATATTTAAACAACCAGCACCGGGCTCTGCGCCTGGTCCTGGTTCCAAAAATATGGGGGACAAAAAGCGTAGGGGTCCCCCGTATTTTTGAAACCAGCCCCGGGATCGACTAGCTGGACAGATAATGCCACAGCCGGGGGTCACTTTTATACAGTGCCTTGCGGCCGTGGCATCAAATATCCAACTAGTCACCCCTGGCCGGGGTACCCTGGGGGAGTGGGGACCCCTTCAATCAAGGGGTCCCCCCCCAGCCACCCAAGGGCCAGGGGTGAAGCCCGAGGCTGTCCCCCCCATCCAATGGGCTGCGGATGGGGGGCTGATAGCCTTTGTTGAAAGTAATGAATATTGTTTTTAGTAGCAGTACTACAAGTCCCAGCAAGCCTCCCCCGCAAGCTGGTACTTGGAGAACCACAAGTACCAGCATGCGGCAGAAAACCGGGCCCGCTGGTACCTGTAGTACTACTACTAAAAAAATACCCAAATAAAGACATTACACACACACCTTGAAAGTATAACTTTAATGCATACATACACACCACCATATACACATACTTACCTTATGTTCACACGAGGGTCGGTCCTCTTCTCCATGTAGAATCCAAGGTGTACCTGTTGAAAAAATCCTACTCACCAAATCCAGTGTAGAGGGCTCCTCGGATAATCCATTTGTAATCCACGTACTTGTAAAAATAAAAAAACGGGACACCCGACCACGAACTGAAAGGGGCCACCATGTTTTCACATGGGACCCCTTTCCCCGAATGCCAGAAACCCCCTCTGACTGATGTCTAAGTGGATTTCTTCAGCCAATCAGGGAGCGCCACGTTGTAGCACCCTCCTGATCGGCTGTGTGCTCCTGTACTGTCTGACAGGCGGCACACGGCAGTGTTACAATGTAGCGCCTATGCGCTCCATTGTAACCAATGGTGGGAACTTTGTGGTCAGCGGTTGACCGAAAGTGACCTCACCGCTGACCACAAAGTTCTCACCATTGGTTACAATTGAGCGCATAGGCGCTACATTGTAACACTGCCGTGTGCCGCCTATCAGACAGTACAGGAGCACACAGCCGATCAGGAGGGTGCCACAACGTGGCGCTCCCTGATTGGCTGAATAAACCCACTTAGACATCAGTCAGAGGGGGTTTCTGGCATTCGGGGAAAGGGGTCCCATGTGAAAACATGGGGGCCCTTTCAGTTCATGGTCGGGTGTCCCGTTTTTTTATTTTTACAAGTACGTGGATTACAAATGGATTATCCGAGAAGCCCTCTACACTGGATTTGGTGAGTAGGATTTTTTCAACAGGTACACCTTGGATTCTACATGGAGAAGAGGACCGACCCTCGTGTGAACATAAGGTAAGTATGTGTATATGGTGGTGTGTATGTATGCATTAAAGTTATACTTTCAAGGTGTGTGTGTAATGTCTTTATTGGGGTATTTTTTTAGTAGTAGTACTACAGGTACCAGCGGGCCCGGTTTTCTGCCGCATGCTGGTACTTGTGGTTCTCCAAGTACCAGCTTGCGGGGGAGGCTTGCTGGGACTTGTAGTACTGCTACTAAAAACAATATTCATTACTTTCAACAAAGACTATCAGCCCCCCATCCGCAGCCCATTGGATGGGGGGGACAGCCTCGGGCTTCACCCCTGGCCCTTGGTTGGCTGGGGGGGGACCCCTTGATTGAAGGGGTCCCCACTCCCCCAGGGTACCCCGGCCAGGGGTGACTAGTTGGATATTTGATGCCACGGCCGCAAGGCACTGTATAAAAGTGACCGCCGGCTGTGGCATTATCTGTCCAGCTAGTGGAGCCCGGTGCTGGTTTCAAAAATACGGGGGACCCCTACGCTTTTTATCCCCCGTATTTTTGGAACCAGGACCAGGCGCAGAGCCCGGTGCTGGTTGTTTTAATATGGGGGAACCCCTGTCAATTATTCCCCCATATTTTTGCAACCAGGGCCGGCTCAAAGAGCCCGAGGCTGGTTTGGTTTAGGAGGGGGGACCCCACGCATTTTTTTTTGAAAAATTAAAACATTTCCCACCCCTTCCCACTGAAAAACATGCACGGATCTCATGGATCCGTGCATGCCTATACAAACACGGGATAAAAAAGCAGGTCTGTTTTTTTTTAGCACTTTTTCACGATTTGTATTTCATCACGGCAGTGTTTGGCAATTGTCGGCAGTGTTTGTGTTT
Source organism: Pseudophryne corroboree (assembly GCF_028390025.1). Taxonomy (NCBI): domain Eukaryota; kingdom Metazoa; phylum Chordata; class Amphibia; order Anura; family Myobatrachidae; genus Pseudophryne; species Pseudophryne corroboree. Next base: position 1,235,143,986 of record NC_086444.1, on the reverse strand, counting down.
TGCACTTTTTAGTAAATTCCCGATTTCTACCAAATTGCAGGCGTATTTGACCGATGGTGTATTGATTCATGATTTTTTCCTAGGACTTCCAAAATATTACGAATGCCCTCATCACTGCTGTGATTTTTGCTTAGTAAATTACCGAGATGACACTTTGAAGAAAAAACGGCATCTCGGTCAAAATCGAGACCTTAGTAAATATACCCCCATATCTGTGCTCAGTGTGCTGCTTTATTGTGGGGACTGGGGACCACCAGTATAATATTATATAGGAGGAGTAGTACAGTGCAGAGTTTTGCTGACCAGTGACCACCAGTATACGTTGTCTGCCTGAAAAACACTCCATATATGTGCTGCATTGTAGATAGTATATAGTAGGAGTACAGTGCATAATTTTGCTGACCACCAGTATATAATATATAGGAGTACGGTACAGAAGGCCACTGCTGTACCTACCTCTGTGTCGTCAAGTATACTATCCATCCATACCTGTGGTGCATTTCAGTTTTGCACAGTTTGCTGACCACCAGTATATAATATATAGCATTACGGTACAGTAGGCCACTGCTCTACCTACCTCTGTGTCGTCAAGTATACTATCCATCCATACCTGTGGTGCATTTCAGTTTTCCACAGTTTGCTGACCACCAGTATATAATATATAGCAGTACGGTACAGTAGGCCACTGCTGTACCTACCTCTGTGTCGTCAAGTATACTATCCATCCATACCTGTGGTGCATTTCATTTTTGCACAGTTTGCTGACCACCAGTATATAATATATAGCAGTACAGTACAGTAGGCCACTGCTCTACCTACCTCTGTGTCATCAAGTATACTATCCATCCATACCTGTGGTGCATTTCAGTTGTGCGCAGTATATATGGTAGTAGGTCATTGCTATTGATACTGGCATATAATTCCACACATTAAAAAATGGAGAACAAAAATGTGGAGGTTAAAATAGGGAAAGATCAAGATCCACTTCCACCTCGTGCTGAAGCTCCTACCACTAGTCATGGCCGAGACGATGAAATGCCATCAACGTCGTCTGCCAAGGCCGATGCCCAATGTCATAGTAGAGAGCATGTAAAATCCAAAAAACAAAAGTTCAGTAAAATGACCCAAAAATCAAAATTGAAAGCGTCTGATGAGAAGCGTAAACTTGCCAATATGCCAATTACGACACGGAGTGGCAAGGAACGGCTGAGGCCCTGGCCTATGTTCATGGCTAGTGGTTCAGATTCACATGAGGATGGAAGCACTCATCCTCTCGCTAGAAAAATGAAAAGACTTAAGCTGGCAAAAGCACAGCAAAGAACTGTGCGTTCTTCTAAATCACAAATACCCAAGGAGAGTCCAATTGTGTCGGTTGCGATGCCTGACCTTCCCAACACTGGACGGGAAGAGCTTGCGCCTTCCACCATTTGAACGCCCCCTGCAAGTGCTGGAAGGAGTATCCGCAGACCAGTTCCTGATAGTCAAATTGAAGATGTCACTGTTTGTTATGATTCCAGCACTATGGTCTGAGGAGATCTTATTGCAAGGAACGGAGCACTGGAATGTAATGCTGGGAAAGGGGAATGGAAAGGGAATCTCCGTTGTCTCGCCCGTGCTGTCAGTACACTCTTGTGAGACTATGGTTGCTTGAGCCCATGGCAGCCGCGTTTGAAGGGCGGATTACGTCTGCCCAACTTCGATGCCCCCTCAGGTCTTAATGAGAGACAAAGAGTGTACCGAGACAGGGTGATAACAAGGGGCCCTCTAACTGAAACAACCAAAGCCAGGGGCTACTAACTAGCCTAAAACTAAATGTATGTGCGGCTTGCCGCCAAAGGAAAAGAACAACAAAGGAAATGCTGACCACACGCCGACACAATACTCTTGTGTCCCGGCGGTGACAGCACAAACAGAACCCTCTGCAAAACACCAGTGACAGAAATAATAACGGAAAACAGCGGCCTAGGCCGACGGACGCGGCAGAGCCGCTACTCACAGAACCGGTACGAATACTGGCAAACGGACAGGAACTCCCAATGCTGCTGACACAGACTCTCAGAACTGGAGGACAGGCAGAATCCCAAACGACAGACCGGTGGACACCAAGAAGCCAGAAACTCGACCAGGCATAGGCAAAGCCACTGGACTTCTGTACAGGAACACTTCACGGCAGGACACGGGATCAGACACAGGAATCGACACAGGGACTGACACAGGAATCGACACAGGAAACAGTTCGACAGACACTGCTACACAGGAGCTCAGGAATTGGCAGGAACAAGCTCAGAACTCAAGCAGACTAGAAACCAAGAAATATCACCAGCGTCTGTGAATAGCACTGAGCCAGCATATAACAGAGAGGCCTAATCAATAATCTCATGCAGCTGCCCTGTTGCATGACTCCAAACTGACAAGATGCAATTAGCAGCCAGGTGAGGCTGAACACATGGGAACAAGCTGCAATTACACAGACTCACCAGCGGCAGCAACCAAGAGTACTCTTAAACAGAGCAACGGGAAATCCTGGCCTGCGAAACAACTTATAAACATAAAATAGGAATGAACCACTACCTGTGGTTCATAACAGTATCCCCTCCTTAAGGGTGAGTTCCGAGCACCCCATGACACCCACGGGGAACATGAACAGAAGAATAACATAAAATACCTAACTGACATGCAAAACAGGAATGAGCCACAGCTGTGGCTCATAACAGTACCCCCCCCCCCTTGAGGAGGGGTCAAAGGACCCCAAAATACAGACTATCCAAAACAAGGGATACAAAAAAAAACCTGACACACTGGTCTAACAGACACGAAAACAGAAACAAGCTGCAACCACAGCTTGTAACAGTGCCCTCCCCCTGACGGTGGCCACTGAACACAAGATAAGGAAAAAAAAATATATATTTTTTTTAATATCAAGGCAAGAGTCAAAAATTATTTCTTTTTCTTCTTCTTCTTTTTAAAAAGCTCTTTAGGTCTGACCAAGGTAATTCCCCAAACATTGTCTGAACTGATGGTACCACCCAGCAAGGCTGCGTTCAAATCAGAGACAGGTTTCTTACCCTTGGGAGCTGAACTTTCTGGCAAAGTACTATTATTATTAGAAGAAGAAGTCAGAAAAGCACATCCTGCAGTCAAAACAACGGGCTGGGACTCTTGTGCCGAGTTTACAGTATTTGGTGGACTCTCAGCAGACAAGACGGGTGACTTAGAGGAACCTGAACCAATTTCTTTGGAACCATATCTTTTAATAATTGCATCACTGAATGCTGGGGAATCCTGAAGAATGGGCTGGTCGCCCACTCAAAAGGCTCTCCTCTAAAAGAATAAATCAGATAAAGCGCAAGGTTCTCTGAAGTGATGCCCAGAAATGGTCTAGACAACATAATAATGTAATAGTGTTTGTAAAGCACCAGAAATTGGGCTAAATCCACATCAAAGATTATGGATGTTGAGATATCAGAGTCAGGATCTGTTTCCTTCCCATCTGACTGACTGGAGTGCTTTGCTAGGACCTGGTCACTATTGACCTTACTCGAGGCTGAGACTCTCTGAACCCCACCCGGGGCAGTGACTTTCTGAACCCCACCCGGGGCAGTGACTTTCTGAACCCCACCCGGGGCAGTGACTTGCTGAACCCCACCCGGGGCAGTGACTTCCTGAACCCCACCCGGGGCAGTGACTTTCTGAAACCCACCCGGGGCAGTGGCCTCCGGGAACCCCGCTGGGGCAGTGGCCTCCGGGAACCCCGCTGGGGCAGTGGCCTCCGGGAACCCCGCTGGGGCAGTGGCCTCCAGGAACCCCGCTGGGGCAGTGGCCTCCGATTCTTTCACTGGGACCGAGCCGTCGGCCTCCCCCACTGGGACCGAGCCATCGGCCTCCCTCTCTGAGTCAATAATTATCGAAACTTCTCCCGGGACTATGACTTCCGGAACTTTTGCTGAAGCTATAACCTTCAGCACCTCCACTAATGCTACACCTCTTAAGTTCTTTCCTGGGGAAGCGACCTCTAGACCCTTCTTAGAGGCTGCGTCTCTCGAGACCCCACTTGGGGATATTACTTCAAAGATCCCTTCTGGGGTTTTGCTTCTCGAGTTCCCTTCTAGAACTATGGTTTCAGATACCCTTTCTGGGGTTGCGCTCTTCAAGTCCCTACCTGGGGTAACAGCTTCTGAGACCCCTTCTGGTATGGAAACCTGAGCTAAAATATTTGATGTCCCTCTATAAGCTAGAGCATTGGGTACCGCTCCAGCACTCTGGGCATCGGGTACCGCTCCAGCACTCTGGGCATCGGGTACCGCTCTAGCACTCTGGGCATCGGGTACCGCTCCAGCACTCTGGGCATCGGGTACGCAACCAAGATCCTGAGCATCGGGCACCTCTCCAGGACCCTTGGCAACGGGCACCACTCCAGGACCCTGGGCAACGGCACCACTCCAGGAACCTGGGCAACGGGCACCACTCCAGGAACCTGGGCAACGGGCACCACTCCAGGAACCTGGGCAACGGGCACCACTCCAGGAACCTGGGCAACAGGCACCACTCCAGGAACCTGGGCATCGGGCACCACTCCAGGAACCTGGGCATCGGGCACCACTCCAGGAACCTGGGCATCGGGCACAACTCCAGGAACCTGGGCATCGGGCACCACTCCAGGGGCTTGCAACTCTGCTTCAACAGGAACCTCAAGAGAGGAGAGAAACATTCTCTTTTGATTCCTAAATCTATAATGGGGCTCCCTTGCCCAAGGACCCCAATTATAGGACAGAGAGCTTTTTAGTGTGGGTTGTGTGACAAGTACCTCTGCCACAGTAGAGACAGGAGTAGGTCTTGTATCCTGACTCAACTTGGCCAGAGGGCAAGACTCGTCACCACACTTTGGCTTGCGCAACTCACAGGTCTGCAGATAGTGGCCTAAACCCCCACAATATAGGCATAAGTTTAAGTTTCTGCGACGCAGACGCTCCTCTTCTGAGAGCCTGGGCCGCAGAACACTTTTAAACCTTTTCTCTTCAATTAAACCAGAGGATTCTCTTGTCACCATACTGTGAACAAGAGCCTCTTTAGAGATAGATGTACTCTCAACGACTTCTGGCAAGATGAGCAAGATTTTAGTCAGAAGGTTTTGCAGTTGCTTTAAGGATTGCTGCAAAACTTCTAGTCGCTCTGGTCTCAAAGCACTGAAAGCAGAGTTCAGGGCTGAGAGAGATGCCTGCAGGGCTTGCATAGTAGACATAGGAGGATTTAAAACTAGACAAGACAAGGCAAGACTAGACAAGGCAAGACTAAACAAGGCAAGACTGAATTTTTAAACTAGACAAAACAAGACTATTTTTTTTTTAAACACCGGACTGGATTCTAAACACCGGACTGGATTCTAAACACCGGACTGGATTTTGCACACCTGACTGGATTCTGCACACCGGACTGGATTCTGCACACCGGACTGGATTCTGCACACTGATTTCTAGACAAGACTGGATTCTAGACTAGACACTGGACTGGGCCAAAAAAGAAAAAAAAGTTTTATTTCTTTTTTGTGGTATGGCTGGTGATAATGTTATGATTCTAGCACTCTGGTCTGAGGAGATCTTATTGCAAGGACCGGAGCCCTGGAACGTAATGCTGGGAAAGGGGAATGGAAAGGGAATAGCCCCATGCGCCCTATCTCCGTTGTCTCGCCCGTGCTGTCAGTACACTCTTGCGAGACTATGGTTGCTTGAGCCCATGGCAGCCGCGTTTGAAGGGCGGATTACGTCTGCCCAACTTCGATGCCCCCTCAGGTCTTAATGAGAGACAAAGAGTGTACCCAGACAGGGTGATAACAAGGGGCCCTCTAACTGAAACAACCAAAGCCAGGGGCTACTAACTAGCCTAAAACTAAATGTATGTGCGGCTTGCTGCCAAAGGAAAAGAACGACAAAGGAAATGCTGACCACACGCCGACACAATACTCTTGTGTCCCGGCGGTGACAGCATAAGCAGAACCCTCTGCAAAACACCAGTGACAGAAATAATAACGGAAAACAGCGGCCTAGGCCGACGGACGGGGCAGAGCCGCTACTCACGGAACTGGTACGAATACTGGCAAACGGACAGGAACTCCCAATGCTGCTGACACAGACTCTCAGAACTGGAGGACAGGCAGAATCCCAAACGACAGACCGGTGGACACCAAGAAGCCAGAAACTCGACCAGGCATAGGCAAAGCCACTGGACTTCTGTACAGGAACACTTCACGGCAGGACACGGGATCAGACACAGGAATCGACACAGGGACTGACACAGGAATCGACACAGGAAGCAGTTCGACAGACACTGCTACACAGGAGCTCAGGAATTGGCAGGAACAAGCTCAGAACTCAAGCAGACTAGAAACCAAGAAATATCACCAGCGCCTGTGAATAGCACTGAGCCAGCATATAACAGAGAGGCCTAATCAATAATCTCATGCAGCTGCCCTGTTGCATGACTCCAAACTGACAAGATGCAATTAGCAGCCAGGTGAGGCTGAACACATGGGAGCAAGCTGCAATTACACAGACTCACCAGCGGCAGCAACCAAGAGTACTCTTAAACAGAGCAACGGGAAATCCTGGCCTGCGAAACAACTTATAAACATAAAATAGGAATGAACCACTACCTGTGGTTCATAACAGTATCCCCTCCTTAAGGGTGAGTTCCGAGCACCCCATGACACCCACGGGGAACATGAACAGAAGAATAACATAAAATACCTAACTGACATGCAAAACAGGAATGAGCCACAGCCGTGGCTCATAACACTGTTGAAGTACACCAGGATGAGTATATGGGTGTTGCTGGCGCTGGGGAGGAAATTGACAAGGAGGACTCTGATGGTGAGGTGGTTTGTTTAAGTCAGGCACCCGGGGAGACACCTGTTGTCCGTGGGACGAATATGGCCATTGACATGCCTGGTCAAAATACAAAAAAAATCAGCTCTTCGGTGTGGAATTATTTCAACACAAATGCGGACAACAGGTGTCAAGCCGTGTGTTGCCTTTGTCAAGCTGTAATAAGTAGGGGTAAGGACGTTAACCACCTAGGAACATCCTCCCTTATACGTCACCTGGAACGCATTCATCAGAAGTCAGTGACAAGTTCAAAAACTTTGGGTGACAGCGGAAGGAGTCTACTGACAACTAAATCCCTTCCTCTTGTAACCAAGCTCCTGTAAACCACACCACCAACTCCCTCAGTGTCAATTTCCTCCTTACCCAGGAAAGCCAATAGTCCTGCAGGCCATGTCACTGTCAAGTCTGACGAGTCCTCTCCGAACTGGGATTCCTCCGATGCATCCTTGAGTGTAACGCCTACTGCTGCTGGCGCTGCTGTTGTTGCTGCTGGGAGTCGATCGTCATCCCAGAGGAGAAGTCGGAAGACCACTTGTACTACTTCCAGTAAGCAATTGACTGTCCAACAGTCCTTTGCGAGGAAGATGAAATATCACAGCAGTCATCCTGCTGCAAAGCAGATAACTCAGGCTTTGGCAGCCTGGGCGGTGAGAAACGTGGTTCCGGTATCCACCGTTAATTCAGAGGCAACTAGAGACTTGATTGAGGTACTGTGTCCGTGGTACCAAATACCATCTAGGTTCCATTTCTCTAGGCAGGCGATACCGAAAATGTACACACACTTTAGAAAAAGAGTCACCAGTGTCCTAAAAAATGCAGTTGTACCCAATGTCCACTTAACCACGGACATGTGGACAAGTGGAGCAGGGCAGACTCAGGACTATATGACTGTGACAGCCCACTGGGTAGATGTATTGCCTCCCGCAGCAAGAACAGCAGCGGCGGCACCAGTAGCAGCATCTCACAAACGCCAACTCGTTCCTAGGCAGGCTACGCTTTGTATCACCGCTTTCCAGAAGAGGCACACAGCTGACAACCTCTTACGGAAACTGAGGAACATCATCGCAGAATGGCTTACCCCAATTGGACTCTCCTAGGGATTTGTGACATCGGACAATGCCACCAATATTGTGCGTGCATTACATCTGGGCAAATTCCAGCACGTCCCATGTTTTGCACATACATTGAATTTGGTGGTGCAGAATTATTTAAAAAACAACAGGAGCGTGCAAGAGATGCTGTCGGAGGCCCGAAGAATTGCGGGACACTTTCGGCATTCAGCCACCGCGTGCCGAAGACTGGAGCACCACCAAACATTCCTGAACCTGCCCTGCCATCATCTGAAGCAAGAGGTGGTAACGAGGTGGAATTCAACCCTCTATATGCTTCAGAGGATGGAGGAGCAGCAACAGGCCATTCAAGCCTATACATCTGCCCACGATATAGGCAAAGGAGGGGGAATGCACCTGACTCAAGCGCAGTGGAGAATGATTTCAACGTTGTGCAAGGTTCTGCAACCCTTTGAACTTGCCACACGTGAAGTCAGTTCAGACACTGCCAGCCTGAGTCAGGTCATTCCCCTCATCAGGCTTTTGCAGAAGAAGCTGGAGACATTGAAGGAGGAGCTAAAACAGAGCGATTCCGCTAGGCATGTGGGACTTGTGGATGGAGCACTTAATTCGCTTAACCAGGATTCACGGGTGGTCAATGTGTTGAAATCAGAGCACTACATTTTGGCCACCGTGCTCGATCCTAGATTTAAAACCTACGTTGTATCTCTCTTTCCAGCAGATACAAGTCTGCAGTGGTTCAAAGACCTGCTGGTGAGAAAATTGTCAAGTCAAGCGGAATGTGACCCGTCAACATCTCCTCCTTCACATTCTCTCGCAACTGGGGGGTGCGAGGAAAAGGCTAAGAATTCCGAGCCCACCCACTGGCGGTGATGCAGGGCAGTCTGGAGCGAGTGCTGACATCTGGTCCGGACTGAAGGACCTGCCAACGATTACTGACATGTCGTCTACTGTCACTGCATATGATTCTCTCACCATTGAAAGAATGGTGGAGGATTATATGAGTGACCGCATCCAAGTAGGCACGTCAGACAGTCCGTACGTATACTGGCAGGAAAAAAGAGGCAATTTGGAGGCCCTTGCACAAACTGGCTTTATTCTACCTAAGTTGCCCTCCCTCCAGTGTGTACTTCGAAAGAGTGTTTAGTGCAGCCGCTCACCTTGTCAGCAATCGGCGTACGAGGTTACTTCCAGAAAATGTGGAGAAGATAATGTTCATCAAATTAATTATAATCAATTCCTCCGTGGAGACATTCACCAGCAGCAATTGCCTCCAGAAAGTACACAGGGACCTGAGATGGTGGATTCCAGTGGGGACGAATTAATAATCTGTGAGGAGGGGGATGTACACAGTGAAAGGGATGAGGAATCGGAGGATGATGATGAGGTTGACATCTTGCCTCTGTAGAGCCAGTTTGTGCAAGGAGAGATTGATTGCTTCTTTTTTTTGGTGGGGGCCCAAACCAACCAGTCATTTCAGTCACAGTCGTGTGGCAGACCCTGTCGCTGAAATGATGGGTTTGTTAAAGTGTGCATGTCCTGTTTATACAACATAAGGGTGGGTGGGAGGCCCCAAGGACATTTCCATCTTGCACCTCTTTTTTCTTTCATTTTTCTTTGCATCATGTGCTGTTTGGGGACAAATGTTTTGAAGTGCCATCCTGCCTGACACTGCAGTGCCACTCCTAGATGGGCCAGGTGTTTGTGTCGGCCACTTGTGTCGCTTAGCTTAGTCACACAGCGACCTTGGTGCGCCTCTTTTTTTCTTTGCATCATGTGCTGTTTGGGGACAATTTTTTTGAAGTGCCATCCTGCCTGACACTGCAGTGCCACTCCTATATGGGCCAGGTGTTTGTGTCGGCCACTTGTGTCGCTTAGCTTAGTCACACAGCGACCTTGGTGCGCCTCTTTTTTTCTTTGCATCATGTGCTGTTTGGGGACAATTTTTTTGAAGTGCCATCCTGCCTGACACTGCAGTGCCACTCTTAGATGGGCCAGGTGTTTGTGTCGGCCACTTGGGTCTCTTAGCTTAGTCATCCAGCTACCTCGATGCAAATTTTAGGACTAAAAATAATATTGTGAGGTGTGAGGTGTTCAGAATAGACTGAAAATGAGTGGAAATTATGGTTATTGAGGTTAATAATACTATGGGATCAAAATGACCCCCAAATTCTATGATTTAAGCTGTTTTTGAGGGTTTTTTGTAAAAAAAAAACGAATCCAAAACACACCCGAATCCGACAAAAAAATTTTAGGGAGGTTTTGCCAAAACGCGTCCGAATCCAAAACACGGCCGCGGAACCGAATCCAAAACCAAAACACAAAACCCGAAAAATGTCCGGTGCACATAACTAACAATCTCACACAAAAATAATAGGAGATTCTAATTCAGGAGCCTAAACTTACACACAAATTTAGGATGCTGCTGGGGGGGATTAAACAGGTTGGTTCAGAGGTTCTCAAACTCGGTCCTCGGGGGCACACACAGTGCATGTTTTGCAGGTAACACAGCAGGTGCACAGGTGTATTAATTACTCACTGACACATTTTAAAAGGTCCACAGGTGGAGCTAATTATTTCACTTGCGATTCTGTGAGGAGACCTGCAAAACATGCACTGTGTGTGCCCCCGAGGACCGAGTTTGAGAACCTCTGGGTTAGTGTATCAGTTCACTTCTAGCTGCAGCTACACCCCATGAGAATGAATGACACATATGGAGAGAGAGAAATAGTTTCTACCCTCAGCTGCACTCACCTCCTCCCACCCAGGGCCGTCTTTTCGTATGGGCTCAATGGGCTCTTGCCCAAGGGCCCCAGGAGTTTAAGGGCCCTAGGCTGATATCTGAGGGTCCCCTCTTTCCAGGGGTACCAGGTTTTTGAAAATCGGCCCTTGGGAACCGGAGTTATCTGACTTGAAACCAGTGGTCCCCATCCAAGCCTGTTAATTGCTCTTCCTTGCCAGATATCTTGGGTTCTGTCTGACTTAGAGATTTTCTGAGGGCAGAAGCCAAAAGCTGTGACTCTCCCCTTTAAGTGTATACTGGCTGCTTGTCTCTACTGTGCCCAGAACCAGAGATATCAGCCTTCAAGCATATGGTCCCTGCTCCAGCTCCACAAGCCTAACATGCAGTTTTAGATTTTCGTTGGTGAATTGCTCTAGCTCCTGAACTCTGATCCCCAAGTCCCTAGAACCGCCTGAAAGGCGGGACTCTCTAGTTTTTTATCCCATTCAAAGCTAAGAAATAAATTTTCAGGAACTTGAGATATCTGCAGTCAAGCAAGCTGCCTTCCCACCGGAAAATGAAAACTATTAAGCCCACTCCACTATCCACCCCTCCCCTACGTATTAAACACCCCCTACCACACTGGAAGTCATGTACCGGGGCTTCTTCATTCAGCCCAATGCCCCCTTCTACAGTTTAGCCCCATCTGTGTAGTGAAGGTGAAATTAGCAGAAATTACTGCTCCAGGTCCTACATGCTGAGCGGAAGATAGAACACCTCCTACCGCCCGCGGGACATCAAAGCTGACGCTGATAGCATCCCCACCCCTACCTCTGAAGGATGGGTAGGGGGCCCAGCGCATTGCTGTGCCCAGGGGCCTACACTTCTGTTAAGACGGTCCTGCTCCCACCCTTGTGGTTTTTAACCAGCTCCATGCTGGGCACTCGTGGAAGGTATCACATTGGGGAGGGGGACACAGAAATGATATGCCTCTTTGCTTTATTATCTTATTATGATCTAAATGACCTGGTTGTTTTAAGATGGGAACTGAAAGATCCAGTCTTCCACCCCCAAACATTTATGACTGGTACAGGATGAGAGACCATCTGCTGGCTGGACATAGATTTCTCCTTCTTCCATTTTATTGCTGGGTCTGGTTAGAGGTAGTCCTGATACCCTCTTAGCCCCCCTGGAGTTATGTCAAAAGTACATTTACAACCTAGCAGAGAAGACCTAGGCCCTCATTCCAAGTTGTTAGCTCGTTATTTTTCTTTGCATCGGAGCGATTAGTCGCAAACTGCGCATGCGCAATGTTCACTGGGCGCCTGCGCCAAGTAAATTTGCACAAAAGTTTGGTATTTTACTCACGGCGTAACTAAGTTTTTTGATCGTTCTGGTGATCGGAGTGTGATTGACAGGAAGTGGGTGTTTCTGGGTTGAAACTGGCTGTTTTATGGGTGTGTGCGAAAAAACGCTGGCGTTTCTGGGAAAAACGCGTGAGTTTCTGAAGAAACGGGGGAGTGTCTGGGCGAACGCTGGGTGTGTTTGTGACGTCAAACCAGGAACGAAACTGACTGAACTGATCGCACTGGCAGAGTAAGTCTCGAGCTACTCAGAAACCGCAAAGAAATTTCTATTCGCAATTCTGCTAATCTTTCGTTTGCAATTCTGCAAAGCTAAGATTCACTCCCAGTAGGCGGCGGCTTAGCGTGTGCAATGCTGCTAAAAGCAGCTAGCGAGCGAACAACTCGGAATGAGGGCCCTAGTACTTGCAGAATGACATGTGTCCACTTACATCTTTGCGATTTTGCTCAATTTGGCACAACATGTAGAACACGGCTAAGCTGTTTTTCACGAGTAGCTAGTGGATGGATTTTAAAGTTTTTGTTTACCATAATAGAATATGTATAAAGTAACATATTAAAGAAGCAAATTAAGAAAAATCACAAGACATGGCTAAATCTCTGAGTCTACGGTATGCAAAACCATGCCATACATTGCCGGATATAGTAAAGATGTATGTGGACACATCTGTAGTTCAAGAAATAACATTTACCACATGCAATTTGAAGAATACCGTATTCTGGGCTCTGATCATATGATGGATCCTGACACCACCTTAGACAACCTCATTGTTCTGGTACATCCTGTGCTCGTGATAAATCGTCCAATGCAGCCAATGGTGGTCATTCCGAGTTGTTCGCTCGCTAGCAGTTTTTAGCAGCCGTGCAAACACTATGCCGCCTCCCACTGGGAGTGTATCTTAGCTTAGCAGAAGTGCGAACGAAAGGATCGCAGAGCTGCTACGAAGTTTTTTTGCGCAGTTTTAGAGTAGCTCAAAACCTACTCAGCACTTGCGATCACTTCAGACTGTTCAGTTCCTGTTTTGACGTCACAAACACGCCCTGTGTTCGCCCAGCCATACCTGCGTTTTTCCTGGCACGCCTGCGTTTTTTCAAACACTCCCTGAAAACAGTCAGTTGACACCCAGAAACGCCCATTTCATGTCAATCACTCTGCAGCCAGCAGTGCGACTGAAAGCTTCGCTATACCCTGTGGGAAACTACATTGTTCGTTGTAATAGTAAAACGCGCATGCACATTGCACCGCATACGCATGCGCAGAAGCGCCGTTTTTTTGCCTCATCGCTGCACAGCGAACGAATGCAGCTAGCGATCAACTCGGAATGACCACCAATGTTCCTACTCCGTTACCTCCACCATTTTACAGATAAACCCAGGTGCCTTATCCAACAAAAGACAGGGGCACAGTACTCAAAAAACTTCAAATTATTAAATGTCAAGTAAAGTAAGATTCTCCAAACAGCCCTATTTCCCTGGAAGGTGGGAAGAGCACTGTGCCCACATATGTTGGTTCTGTGTATGAGAAACTTCTTGTTTGGGAAGTTGCACCCAGGTTTGACAGATGAAAGCACAGAACCCTCAAGAACAGGTTCTAGTCCTGTATGTCCTGGCAGACACTCAACACAAATCTCAACATCTTGTCTGATATTGTCCCAATCACTTCCCACTCAATGCTACTCCTTTCCAATACGCGGCCATGGAAATTCTAATGTCACAATTTTTTGGCTGTGTCTCTGCTACAACTCTCCTCTATAGAATATATTCACTATCCCCAACTCTGCTGCAGATGGCAGCAGGTGGGGAGGTGGGTGGGCATGAGCTAACGACAGGAAGAGAAAGAGAGGTCAAGAGGTGTAGGTGAGGTAAAGACATACAGAGAAAGAGAGAGCGGTAAGGAGGAGGTGGGTGAGGTTAGGGCAGATAGAGCTCAGGAGTCGGTAGGTGAGATTAGGGTGCAGAGTTTGAGGAAACCACGTTTAGCTGAGACAGTGGTTACCCTTGGTGGGATTCAATACACTCAGGCAGATCAGAATCTATAAAAAATAAGTCTTTATTATGACAGGACAACACCATGAGATCTTCACATGGTACAGGGTAATTGTTAGCACATATTCTCCAGCAGCCTCTTATAGTCAGCACCCACAAGTAGCAAAAGCAATAATCTGTATCCTTGCCATTACTGTTTGCTAGACAGTCATGTGTTCCCCAGCCTGGAGTACTGGCCACATTGACCCTGTCCTGGTAGGGTTTCCTCTGGTGGCACAGCGATGCCCAGATCAGAGTGTTTCCTGCTGATGTCTGATTCACAGGATCCACCCCAATAGACTCTCCTCCATTGAGACCTGCTCTCCTTATATACCTGACTAGCAGATCCCCTCTGGTGCCAAACAGTCTACTCAGAGGGTTGTGTTAGGATATCCCAAGGCTATTTCAGCCAGTATAGTGCTGTGGATACCCATTGTATATCCTCTGGGAGTTCTAACCTAATTATCTCACAGATTACTTGATGACATAGATAAAAAAAATTGGGCAGGCAGTTAGATGTCGTACCAGTCATTTTTCTGATTGTATTACCAGCAACAACTATCACACCTCCCACAATGGACTTGCATATGTGATACAAATGGTAATTAGCTAGCACAGCTGCCTGGCCCTCCCTCCTGTCACACACTACAGCTTCTGCCTTCCTGCAAATACTCACACAATATGCCAATGGTCTTTCTATCTCCAGTACATACAATATTGCAGGTAGTAGCAAGGGCAATACAGTATATACCTAACAACAGGAAATAACAGTACACATGATTAGAGATGTGCACTGGACATTTTTCGGGTTTTGTGTTTTGGTTTTGGATTCGGTTCCGCGGCCGTGTTTTGGATTCTGACGTGTTTTGGCAGAACCTCCCTTAAGAATTTTTGTCGGATTCGGGTGTGTTTTTGATTTGGGTGTTTTTTTTCAAAACCCTGTCAAAAACAGCTTAAATCATATAATTTGGGGGTAATTTTGATCCTATAGTATTATTAACCTCAATAACCACAATTTCCACTTATTTCCAGTCTATTCTGAACACCTTACACCTCACAATATTATTTTTAGTCCTAAAATTTGCACAGAGGTAGCTGGATGACTAAGCTAAGCGACCCAAGTGGGCAGCACAAACACCTGGCCCATCTAGGAGTGACACTGCAGTGTCAGACAGGATGGCACTTCAAAAAATTGGCCCCAAACATCACATGATGCAAAGATAAATAAAAAAAAGAGGTGCAAGATGGAATTGTCCTTGGGCCCTCCCACCCACCCTTATGTTGTATAAACAGGACATGCACACTTTAACAAACCCATCATTTCAGCGACAGGGTCTGCCACACGACTGTGACTGAAATTACTGGTTGGTTTGGGCCCCCACCAAAAAAGAAGCAACAATCTCTCCTTGCACAAACTGGCTCTACAGAGGGAAGATGTCCACCTCCTCCTCATCGTCTGATTCCTCACCGCTTTCACTGTGTACATCCCCCTCCTCACAGAGAATTAATTCGTCCCCACTGGAATCCACCATCACAGGTACCTGTGTACTTTCTGGAGGCAATTGCTGGTAAATGTCTCCACGGAGGAATTGATTATAATTAATTTTGATGAACATCATCGACTCCACATTTTGTGGAAGTAACCTTGTTTGCCGATTGCTGACAAGGTGACCAGCTGCACTAAACACTCTTTCGGAGTACACACTGGAGGGGGGGGGCAACTTAGGTAGAATAAAGCCAGTTTGTGCAAGGGCCTCCAAATTGCCTCTTTTCCTGCCAGTATACGTACGGACTGTCTGACATGCCTACTTGGATGCTGTCACTCATATAATCCTCCACCATTCTTTCAATGGTGACAGAATCATATACAGTGACAGTAGACGACATGTCAGTAATCGTTGGCAGGTCCTTCAGTCCGGACCAGATGTCAGCTATCGCTCCTGACTGTCCTGCATCACCGCCAGCGGGTGGTTTTGGAAATGTTATCCTTTTCCTGGCAGCTCCAGTTGCGTGAGAAAATGAAGGAGGAGCTGTTGGCGGGTCACGTTCCACGTGACTTGACAATTGTCTCACCAGCAGGTCTTTGAACATCTGCAGACTTGTGTCTGCCGGAAAGAGAGATACAATGTAGGCTTTAAACCTAGGATCGAGCACGGTGGCCAAAATGTAGTGTTCTGATTTCAACAGATTGACCACCCGTGAATCCTGGTTAAACAAATGAAGGGCTGCATCCACAAGTCCCACATGCCTAGCGGAATCGCTCTGTTTTAGCTCCTCCTTCAATCTCTCCAGCTGCTTCTGCAAAAGCCTGATGAGGGGAATGACCTGACTCAGGCTGGCAGTGTCTGAACTGACTTCACGTGTGGCAAGTTCACAGGGTTGCAGAACCTTGCACAACGTTGAAATCATTCTCCACTGCGCTTGAGTCAGGTGCATTCCCCCTCCATTGCCTATATCATAGGCAGATGTATAGGCTTGAATGGCCTTTTGCTGCTCCTCCATCCTCTGAAGCATATAGAGGGTTGAATTCCACCTCGTTACCACCTCTTGCATCAGATGATGGCAGGGCATGTTCAATAGTGTTTGCTGGGGCTCCAGTCTTCGGCACGCGGTGGCTGAATGCCGAAAGTGGCCCGCAATTCTTCAGGCCACCGACAGCATCTCTTGCACGCCCCTGTCGTTTTTTACAAAATTCTGCACCACCAAATTCATTGTATGTGCAAAACATGGGACGTGCTCGAATTTGCCCAGATGTAATGCACGCACAATATTGGTGGCATTGTCCAATGTCACAAATCCCCAGGAGAGTCCAATTGGGGTAAGCCATTCTGCGATGATGTTCCTCAGTTTCCGTAAGAGGTTGTCAGCTGTGTGGCTCTTATGGAAAGTGGTGATACAAAGCGTAGCCTGCCTAGGAACGAGTTGGCGTTTGCGAGATGCTGCTACTGGTGCTGCCGCTGCTGTTGTTGCTGTGGGAGGCAATACATCTACCCAGTGGGCTTTCACAGTCATATAATCCTTAGTCTGCCCCGCTCCACTTGTCCACATGTCCGTGGTTAAGTGGACATTGGGTACAACTGCATTTTTTGGACACTGGTGACTCTCTTTCTGACGTCTGTGTACATTCTCGGTATCGCCTACCTAGAGAAGGGGAACCTAGATGGTATTTGGTACTGGGGACACACTACCTCAAGCAATTCTCTAATTCCCTGTAAATTAATGGCAGATACCGGTCGCACGTCTAGCACCAACATAGTTATCAAGGCCTGAGTTATCCGATTTGCAACAGGATGACTGCTGTGATATTTCATTTTCCTCGCAAAGGACTGTTGGACAGTCAATTGCTTACTGGAAGTAGTACAAGTGGTCTTCCGACTTCCCCTCTGGGATGATGATTGACTCCCAGCAGCAACAACAGCAGCGCCAGCAGCAGTAGGCATTACACTCAAGGATCCATCGGAGGAATCCCAGTTAGGAGAGGACTCGTCAGACTTGCCAGTGACATGTCCTGCAGGACTATTGGCGTTCTTATCTTAGGAGGAAATTGACACTGAGGGAGTTGGTGGTGTGGTTTGTAGGAGCTTGGGTACAAGAGGAAGAAGGGATTTAGTTGTCAGTGGACTGCTTCCGCTGTCACCCAGAGATTTTTAACTTGTCAATGACTTCTGATGAATGCGCTCCAGGTGACGTGTAAGGGAGGATGTTCCTAGGTGGTTAACGTCCTTACCCCTACTTATTACAGCTTGAAAAAGGCAACACATGGCTTGACACCAGCTGTCCGCATTTCTATTGAAATAATTCCACACGGAAGAGGTGTCTCCCCTGGTGCCTGACTTAAACAAACCACCTCACCATCAGAATCCTCCTTGTCAATTTCCTCCTCAGCGCCAGCAACACCCATATCCTCATCCTGATGTACTTCAACAGTGACATCTTCAATTTGACTATAAGGAACTGGACTGCGGGTGCTCCTTCGAGCACTTGCAGGGGGCATGCAAATGATGGAAGGAGCCACCTCTTCCCGTCAAGTGTTGGGAAGGTCAGGCATCACAACCGACACAATTGGACTCTCCTTGAGGATTTGTGATTTAGAAGAATGCACAGTTCTTTGCTGGGCTTTTGCCAGCTTAGCTCTTTTCATTTTTCTAGTGGGAGGATGAGTGCTTCAATCCTCATGTGAAGCTGAACCACTAGCCATGAACATAGGCCAGGGCCTCAGCCGTTCCTTGCCACTCCGTGTCGTAAATGGCATATTGGCAAGTTTAAACTTCTCTTCAGATGCTTTTAATTTAGATTTTTGGGTCATTTTTATGAACTTTTGTTTTTTTGGATTTTACATGCTCTCTACTATGACATTGGGCATCAGCCTTGGCAGACGACGTTGATAGCATCTCATTGTCTCTGCCATGACTAGTGGCAGCAGCTTCAGAACTAGGTGGAAGTGGATCTTGATCTTTCCCTATTTTACCCTCCACATTTTTGTTCTCCATTTTTTAATGTGTGGAATTATATGCCAGTAATATATCTGGAATTAGACGGCAGTAAGGTCTGGAATTAGATACCACTAGATAGATACCAGATACCACTGTGACTGGAATGATGATGACCTATGCACAGTGAAAGGACACTACCACAGCACCTTACAGCAGCAAGATGCAGCACAAGACACTGGACTTTTAGTCACCACAATGCAGCACTGATACTGAGCACAGATATTGAGCACTGTTCAGGATAATAGACCGGACACTGGGCAGCAAAATACAGCACTGGACTACTGTACTGTACTACTATATACTGGTCAGTGGTCACCACAATGCAGCAATGATAATAAATGAGCACAGATACTGAGCACTATTCAGGATAATAGAACTGACACTGGGCAGTGAGAACAGCACTGGACTACTGTACTGTACTACTATATACTGGTCAGTGGTCACCACAATGCAGCAATGATAATAAATGAGCACAGATACTGAGCACTATTTAGGATAATAGAACTGACACGGAGCAGCAAAATACAGCACTGGACTACTGTACTGTACTACTATATACTGGTCAGTGGTCACCACAATGCAGCAATGATAATAAATGAGCACAGATACTGAGCACTATTCAGGATAATACAGTGGGGATTGAAAGTTTGGGCACCCCAGGCAAAAATTCATTTTAATGTGCAAAAAGAAGCCAAGGAAAGATGGAAAATCTCTCCAAAAGACATCAAATTACAGATTACACATTCTTATAACATGTCAAAAAAAGTTTGATTTTATTTCCATCATTTACACTTTCAAAAGAACAGAAAACAAAAAATGGCGTCTTCAAAAGTTTGGCCACCTGCAGAGTTAATACCTTGTACTGCCCCCTTTGGCAAGTATCACAGCTTGTAAACGCTTTTTGTAGCCAGCCAAGAGTCTTTCAATTCTTGTTTGAGGTGTCTTCGCCCATTCTTCCTTACAAAAGTCTTCCAGTTCTTTGAGATTCATGGGCTGTCTGTGACGCACTGCTCTTTTAAGGTCTATCCATAGATTTTCAATTATGTTGTGGTCAGGAGATTGTGAAGGCCATGGCAAAACCTTCAGTTTACGCCTCTTGATGTAATCTAACGTGGAATTTGAGGTGTGTTTAGGATCATTATTCATTTGTAGCCTCTCTTTAACTTCAGCTTTTTCACAGATGGCATCAAGTTAGCGTCCGAAATTTGCTGGAATCTTATTTAATCCATTTTTCCTTCTACTCGTGAAATGTTCCCTGTGCCACTGGCTGCAATACAACTCCAAAGCATGATTGATCAACCCCCATGCTTAACAGTTGGACAGAGGTTCTTTTCATTAAATTCTGTGCCCTTCCTTCTCCAAACGTACCTTTGCTCATTCCGGCCAAAAGATTTGATTTTAACCTCATCGGTCCACAGAACTTTATTCCAAAATGCATCAGGCTTGTCTATATGTTCATTTGCAAACTTCAAACGCTGATTTTTGTGGTGAGGACGTAGAAGAGGTTTTCTTCTGATGACTCTTCCATGAAGACCATATTTGTACAAGTATCTCTTTATAGTGGAATAGTGTACCACAACTCCAGTGTCTGCCAGATCTTCCTGGAGGGATTGTGCAGTCAAACGTGGATTTTGACTTGCTTTTCTCACAATTCTGCGAGCTGTTCTGTCTGATATTTTTCTTGGTCTTCCAGATCTTGCTTTAACTTCCACTGTTCCTGATGACTGCCATTTCTTAATTACATTCCGAACAGAGGATATGGGCATCTGATAATGCTTTGCTATCTTCTTATAGCCTTCTCCTGGTTTGTGAGCGTCAACTATTCTCAGTTTCAGTGTTCGACACAACTGCTTGAGATTGACATCACCTGGTCTTTCCAGACGATGATTGAGAACATTCCATGACACTGCCAAGTCTCAGCTGTCCAAAGGGGGCAGTACAAGGTATTAACTCTGCAGGGTGCCCAAACTTTTGCAGACGCCATTTTTTGTTTTCTGCTCTTTTGAAAGTGTAAATGATGGAAATAAAATCAAACTTTTTTTGACATGTTATAAGAATGTCTAATCTGTAATTTGATGCCTTTTGGATATTTTTCCATCTTTCTTTGGCTTCTTTTTGCACATTAAAATGAATTTTTGCCTGGGGTGCCCAAACTTTCAATCCCCACTGTAGAACTGACACGGAGCAGCAAATTACAGCAATAGACTACTGTACTGTACTACTATATATACTGGTCACCACAATGCAGCACTGATACTGAGCACAGATATTGAGCTGAGATTTAGCTGATATTGGGCTATTCAGGCAGAGAACGTAGCCACGTCCACTCGCTATCTCGACAATGCATGAGTGAAAATGGCGGCGACATGCGGCTCTCTATATGGAATCCGAATATTGCGAGAATCCGACAGCGTGATGATGACATTTTCCCCTGTTCGGGTTTTGCGTGTTAGGCGGGAAGAAACGAGGCTGCCTCGGACCCGTGTAAACCACGTGAAGTTCGGGGGGGTTCAGATCTCGACGAACAGAACCCGCTCATCTCTACACATGATACACCTATGCTCTGGTGTATATAGAGTACCTAGACTGGGCCAATGATTAAAAAGTACACTATACTGTGAGAAACGTGTTTTGAATAAAAAGGATCTCAGTCCAGGTCTATGTCGTTTTGTCACACAGAGATAGAGAGATCAAGAATAGGTTGGTGAGGTTGTATTACATAGAAAAGAGAGGTTAGAAGGAGGTGGGCAAGGTTAGCACATAAAGAGAGAGCTGGGAGAAGGTGGAAGATATTAGGGCACAGAGAGAGAGAGGTCAGGAACAGGTGGGTGAGTTTAGGGTGCAGTGATAGAGAGATCAGGAGAAGGTATGTGAGGTTAGGGTACAGATAGAGGTCAGGGTGAGGTAGGTGAGGTTAGGGCACAGAGTTAGAAAGGTCAGTATGAGATGGGTGAGATTATACGGAAGAAGGTGGATGAGATTAGAGTACAGAGAAAAAGAGAGAGATCAGGGTGAGGTGGGTGAGGTTAGTACAGAGAGAGAGAAAGGTCAGGAGGTGGGTGAGGTTAGTGTACAGTTAAAGAGACATCAAGAGAAAATGGGTGAGGTTAGGTCACAGAGAGAGAGATTTTAGGAGGAGGTTGGTGAGGTTAGTACACAGAAAATGTGAGGCAAGGAGGAGGTGGCTGAGGTTAGGTTGCAGGCAGATAGAGTTCTGGAGGAGGTAAGTGAGTTTAAGGCACAGAGAAAGAGAGGTTAGGAGGAGATGGCTGAGATTATGGTGCATAGATAGAGAGGCCAGGACGAGGTAAGTGAGGTTAGGGCACAAAGAAAGAGACGTAAGGAGGAGGTGGTTGAGGCTAGGGTGCAGAGATAGAGCAGTTAAGAGGAGGTGGCTGAGGTTAGGACAGAGAGAGAGAGAGAGAGAGAGGCCAGGAGGAGGTGGGTGATATTAATGTGCAGTAATAGAGACATCAGGAGAGGTGGGTGAGGATAGGCCCAGTGGCTGCACCTACCTTTTTTTGGTAGGGGGGCTGCCACTGCCCATGCTGGAGAGGAGAGAGCTGGCTCCTGACCAGCCAGGTCCCTGAGCCTGCTCAATGGATCTGGCAGTAGTCAAGAATGGTGCATCGGCTGCAGACCATAGAAGCCGGATTTGGTTGTCGATCAGGCAGGGTGTGGTGTTCTACAGGAAACCAGCTCTCTGCTAATCACAGCCCAATCTGTTAGTCCCATAGGGAAGACATTTTAATGGGACTGCCACTCTTGCGGGTGACTGGCAGGTACTGTAGGACTTCCAATAGGAAGTCACTGCTAGTCAAAGTGAAGCCACTGAACCAGAAGTGTAGTGTAGTCACATCAACTGCAACTGTCTCAGATGAGCTTACTGAACTGGCAGACTCTACTGAAGGGGACTACAGTCCTGCAGCCCATATTTAAAATTCACCACTGGTTAGGACACAGATAGATATTTCAGGAGTAGGTGGGTGAGGTTATGGCACACAAAGAGAGGTCAGGAGCAGGTGGCAGAGGTTAGGGTGCAGAGAAAGGGACAAGGATAAGGTGGCTGAGATAAGGGTAGTGATAGAGGTCAGGGTGAACTGTAGTGGTGCATGAATTGGTGGGGGAGACGGAGTTGCAGCACAGCTACAGGGTAATTAGGGCAGCTTGGTACAGTACAAGGCAACATAATGAAGAGTGGTTTATGTGGCACAGTACAGCAGGGCGTGGAGGTAGGGGAGGTAGTGCCTCCCCTGTGATTAATTATTAAAATAATACAAAGAAGATACTTATGACACATATTCTGTGTCATAAGTATCTTCTTTATTTTATTCTAATAATTTTAGGTCCTTAAAGTACTTTGGGAGGCACCGATAGCAGTGCCTCCATTAGATAATGGGAACAGGGACAGAGCGGGGGGCGGGGACAAGCTCTGGGATGTAAAAGCCCATTAAAAAAGATGGGGAAAGCGGCACTTAAACAAGTGCCTCGCTGACAGGGACACTACTCCTATGTCAGTGAAGCACCTGTGATTGGACAGCGGATCCAGTGCTGAATCCGCTGTCCAATCACCCACACGCGGCGCTGGAGGCGGAAGTTGTGGTGGGTCCTGGCGGTGACTGGCGTTGGAGCTAGCCAGGAGGCCGGCAACAGCAGTGGTGGCCCTGAAGCAGGAGTCAGTGCGGTAGCGGGCAGGACTCTCCCTTCTTGTTCCTCCTCCTCAGCGGCAGCAGCTCGATAACCAGGTTAGTCTCTCTCTCTCTCTTTCATTGTTACAGGTACCCCTATTGGATTCTACTGGACAAGTGGACGTGATTCTCGGCGTTGGATGTAGGTAAGTATGTACAGTATGAGTGTGTAAGTGTGTTTTAATAAATTTTTACTTTAAAGGTGTGTGTGTTGTGTTTTTATTGGGATATTTTTGTTGTTGCAGAGCAACAGGTAACAGCAGGTCCGATATTTCCCCGCATGCTCGTATTGAGGTTCTCCAAGTACTAGCAAGCTGGGCCTTGTAGTTCCACAACAAAAAACAATATTTTTTTTACACACTTATGGCTATGCTGGGGATAGCTTCAGGCTTCACCCCTAGCTCTTGGGTGCCTATAGGGGGGAACCATTGATTTAAGGGGCCCCTACTCCTCCAGGGAACCCCAGCCAGGGGAGTCTAGTTGGGGGGTATTGCCAAGGCTGCAGGGACCTACATAAATGTGTCCACCGGCTGTGGCATTATGTCCCTGGCTAGTGGAGCCCGGTGCTGGTTTTAAAAATACGGGGGACCCCTACATCTTTTGTCCTCCATATTTTTGGAATTAGGACCGGACTAAGAGCCCGGTGATGGTTGTCTAAATATGGGGAACCTCTGTCCAATTTTGTTCCCAGTATTTAAACAACCAGGACTGGCTCAAAGACCCCGAGGCTGTTTATACTTAGAAGGGGGGACCTCACACATTATATATTTACATTTTTTAACCCATTCAGACCCTTTTCCAAAGATTAGCATGCATGGAACTCACTGATCTGTGCATGACTATCACAACACGCCAGCAAGAAGGAGGTCTATTTGAAAGCTCCATTTTTTTACGAATTCTATGCTTTCCCGGCAGTGTTTTGGCTATTGTCGGCAGTGATTGAGAATACAATTTCTTAGTAAATTACTGAGTTCTATTAAATAACAGTCGTGTTTGACCGGTGGTCTATTGATTCGTATTTGTGTGGTCGGCAGTGTATCTCAATACGAATAGTCCCAGCACTCCCGAGATTTGTGTTTAGTAAATTCCTGAGATCACGCTTAAAAAGCCAAGTCAAATGAAATCAGGACATTAGTAAATATACCCCAGTGAGTCCAGTCTGGCCAGAGGGGGAGAGGGGACCTGATCCCCCACTTCTCCCCTCTTCTCTCACTCACTCACTCTCTCTCCTGACCCAAGATTCCTGTTCAAGATGCTCTTGTCACCAGCGATCCCTGCAGTTCTAAGCCCAGGTCCATGTAAGTAAATACCAATATAATTGTCCGTTCCCATCACCCTTTACTTCCCACTTTTACATTCTCACCTGCTGCTACTGCTGTTACCCTTTCCCTGGCACCTCCCTCTCCCTGTCACCTACTACAGCCACCCTTTCCCTGGCATCACCCACTGCTGTCACCCTCTCCCTGGCGTCACCCTCTCCCTGGCATCATCCACTGCTGCCACCCTCTCCCTGGCATCACCCTCCCCGTCACCTTCTCCCTGGCATCACCCATTGCTGTCACACTCTCCCTGGTGACCCTCTCCCTGGCATCACGCTCTTCCTGTCACCCTCTCCCTGTAATCACCTACTCCCTTTCACCCACTGCTGATACCCTGTCTCTGGTGTCACCCTCTCCCTGTCACCCACTGCTGGCTATTTTGTTGTCCAGGACTTCCATTAACTTAATAGTGCTGCATCCATGGTGCTATTAAGTTAATGGAAGCCCTGGACAACAACATTCCATTCATGTCCTCCTCTCACTCCCTTCCCAGTCCCAAACACAATTTTTTTATTTTTTTATAAAAATGTGCAATATATCACAAGTATGATGAGCAGGCATCCAGCGCGTATTGGCAGCATCGGACTGAGATGCAAATTAGTGGCGGAGGGCTGAGTCAGTTGATGGTAGGTGAGTTTGTAAGCTATTGGCGGTGGCAGCGGGCATCGGCTCAGGGGCAGTAGCTAGCATTGGCTCGGCAGCGGTAGGGGTCATCGGCTTGATTCGGCAGACATAATGGCTGTAGTGCCTCACCAGCCACTGACCTCACCACATGCCACTGCAGTACAGTATCATATAGAATGGTTAGGGTGGCATAGTAGAGTATAAAACACAATGATTGGGTCAGTACAGTAAAGTAAAGGGGAAGGGCGCAATGGTTTCTGTATAGCTAAAAAAAACCTTAAAGGGCCAAATTCTGTTTTCTGAGACAGTAGGGTATATTTACTAAGGTTCGTATTTGTTGCGATTTGGTGGGAGTTTCATCTCGATTAGTATCGGTCATGTTTTTTTGCAACTTTTTGATTTTTGTTCATGTAATTTACTAAGCTTCCGAGTTGAAGTAATTCATGTTTTCCAATGTCGATGCTATTCATATTGTCGGGCAGTGTTTTACGGGAGTGATTAGTAACATAGTAACATAGTAACATAGGGGTAAATTTACTAAGGTCCCGATTTTGACCGAGATGCCGTTTTTTCTTCAAAGTGTCATCTCGGTAATTTACTAAACTCAAATCACGGCAGAGATGAGGGCATTCGTATTTTTTTGGAAGTAGTTGTAAAAAAATACGAATGAATACACCATCGGTCAAAATACGCCAGCAAATTAGTAGAACTCGGTAATTTACTAAAAAGTGCAAATCTCCAAAGAGGAAAACACTGCCGTGAAAAATTACAAATCGCAAAAAAGTGCTAAAAAAAGCAGACCTGCTTTTTATATTCGTGATTGCATAGGCATGCAGGGATCCATGAGATCCGTGCATGTCTATCAGTGGGAAGGGGTGGGAAAGTGGTTTTTTTCCAAAAAAAAAATTGCGTGGGGTCCCCCCTCCTAAGCATAACCAGCCTCGGGCTCTTTGAGCCGATCCTGGTTGCAGAAATATGGGGAAAAAATTGACAGGGGTTCCCCCATATTTAAGCAACCAGCATCGGGCTCTGCGCCTGGTCCTGGTTCCAAAAATACGGGGGACAAAAAGAGTAGGGGTCCCCCGTATTTTTAAAACCAGCACCGGGCTCCACTAGCTGGACAGATAATGCCACAGCCGGGGGTCACTTTTATATAGTGCCCTGCGGCCGTGGCATCAAAAATCCAACTAGTCACCCCTGGCCGGGGTACCCTGGGGGAGTGGGGACCCCTTCAATCAAGGGGTCCCCCCCCAGCCACCCAAGGGCCAGGGGTGAAGCCCGAGGCTGTCCCCCCCCATCCAATGGGCTGCGGATGGGGGGGCTGATAGCCTTTGTTGTAAATGAAAAGATATTGTTTTTAGTAGCAGTACTACAAGTCCCAGAAAGCCTCCCCCGCATGCTGGTACTTGGAGAACCACAAGTACCAGCATGCGGCGAAAAAACGGGCCCGCTGGTACCTGTAGTACTATTACTAAAAAAATACCCAAATAAACACAAGACACACACACCTTGAAAGTAAAGATTTATTACATACATGCACACAAACATACATACATACTTACCTTATGTTCACACGCAGGTCGGTCCTCTTGTCCAGTAGAATCCATGGGGTACCTGTAGAAAAAATTATACTCACAAAATCCAGTGTAGATCGGTCCTCTTCAAATCCATTTGTAATCCAGGTACTTGATTAAAATAAAAAAACGGACACACGAGCCACGAACTGAAAGGGGCCCCATGTTTTCACATGGGACTCCTTTCCCCGAATGCCAGAAACCCACTCTGACTTCTGTCTAAGTGGGTTTCTTCAGCCAATCAGGGAGCGCCACGTTGTAGCACTCTCCTGATCGGCTGTGTGCTCCTGTACTGAGTGACAGGCGGCACACGGCAGTGTTACAATGTAGCGCCTATGCGCTCCATTGTAACCAATGCTGGGAACTTTCTGCCCTGCGGTTGACCTAAAGTGACGTCACCGCTGAGCAGAAAGTTCCCACCATTGGTTACAATGGAGCGCATAGGCGCTACATTGTAACACTGCCGTGTGCCGCCTGTCATTCAGTACAGGAGCACACAGCCGATCAGGAGAGTGCTACAACGTGGCGCTCCCTGATTGGCTGAAGAAACCCACTTAGACAGAAGTCAGAGTGGGTTTCTGGCATTCGGGGAAAGGAGTCCCATGTGAAAACATGGGGCCCCTTTCAGTTCGTGGCTCGTGTGTCCGTTTTTTTATTTTAATCAAGTACCTGGATTACAAATGGATTTGAAGAGGACCGATCTACACTGGATTTTGTGAGTATAATTTTTTCTACAGGTACCCCATGGATTCTACTGGACAAGAGGACCGACCTGCGTGTGAACATAAGGTAAGTATGTATGTATGTTTGTGTGCATGTATGTAATAAATCTTTACTTTCAAGGTGTGTGTGTCTTGTGTTTATTTGGGTATTTTTTTAGTAATAGTACTACAGGTACCAGCGGGCCCGTTTTTCCGCCGCATGCTGGTACTTGTGGTTTTCCAAGTACCAGCATGCGGGGGAGGCTTGCTGGGACTTGTAGTACTGCTACTAAAAACAATATCTTTTCATTTACAACAAAGGCTATCAGCCCCCCCATCCGCAGCCCATTGGATGGGGGGGGACAGCCTCGGGCTTCACCCCTGGCCCTTGGGTGGCTGGGGGGGGGACCCCTTGATTGAAGGGGTCCCCACTCCCCCAGGGTACCCCGGCCAGGGGTGACTAGTTGGATTTTTGATGCCATGGCCGCAGGGCACTATATAAAAGTGACCCCCGGCTGTGGCATTATCTGTCCAGCTAGTGGAGCCCGGTGCTGGTTTTAAAAATACGGGGGACCCCTACTCTTTTTGTCTCCCGTATTTTTTGAACCAGGACCAGGCGCAGAGCCCGATGCTGGTTGCTTAAATATGGGGGAACCCCTGTCATTTTTTTCCCCATATTTCTGCAACCAGGATCGGCTCAAAGAGCCAGAGGCTGGTTATGCTTAGGAGGGGGGACCCCACGGAATTTTTTTTTTAATTTTACACTGTTTAATTTAAAAAAAAAAAAAAAATGAACCCCAGCACGGATCACACAGATCCGGCCGAGATTCATTTTTAAAAAGTCGGCAGTGTTTTGCTAATCACTGCCGTAAAAATAGAAAAAAAAACACGAATGACATCGACATCGGAACAAAAGAAAAACCCGAATACGACAGCTTAGTAAATTAGTCGTAATCAATTCAAAAAGTTGCTGTTTTACACTTTCGATGTCATTCGTGATTGAACTTTGACCTTTTTCCGAAAATTACGAATGTTAGTAAATTTACCCCATAGTATCTAAGGTTGAAAAAAGACAATTGTCCATCGGGTTCAACCTATTTGTGGTCTCCTATGCACGATTATTTTGTATAAAATTTTGACTGAAGTTGCTGACTGCCGTTCCGATTAACCCCTCTTTTTTATAATAACCATAGTGCGTGACTATGCCCCGTAACCCTGGATATCCTTATCCATTAGGAATTTATCTAACCCATTCTTAAAGGTGTTGACTGAGTTGGCCATTACAACTCCCTCAGGCAGGGAATTCCAAACACGTATCGTCCTTACCGTAAAAAAGCCTTTACGCCGTATTGTGTGGAATCTCCTCTCCTCTTACCTGAGCGAGTGTCCACGAGTTCTCTGTGTTGATCTAACCAAAAACAGGTCCTGCGCAAGATCTGTATATTGTCCCCTTATATATTTGTAAATGTTGATCATGTCCCCTCTTAATCTCCTCTTTTCCAGTGTAAACATGCCTAGTCTTGCAAGCCTTTCCTCGTATTCCAGCGTCTCCATACCCTTAATTAGTTTGGTCGCCCGCCTTTGAACCTTTTCTAGCTCCAGGATATCCTTTTTGTGGTAAGGTGCCCAGAATTGTACACAGTATTCAAGGTGTGGCCTCACAAGTGATTTTTATAATGGGAGTATAATACTCTCGTCCCTAGCATCAATTCCCCGTTTTATGCATGCTAATATCTTATTGGCCTTCTTTGCTGCAGTCCTTCTTTGGGTACTACTGCTTAGTTTGCTATCTATGAGGACTAGTGATGAGCGGGTTCGGTATCCGAGAAACCGAACCCCCCCGAACTTTACCCTTTTTACACGGGTCCGAGCTATACTCGGATTCTCCCGTATGGCTCGGCTAACCCAAGCGCGCCCGAACGTCATCATCCCGCTGTCGGATTCTCGCGAGATTCGGATTCTATATAAGCAGCCGCGCGTCGCCGCCATTTTCACACGTGCTTTGAGATTGATAGGGAGAGGACGTGGCTGGCGTCCTCTCCGTTTATATAGTTATAGTTAGTTGATCTGATTGCTACTGCTTAGCTTATTGTGGGGAGGATTGGGGAGCAGCTGTTAGGAGGAGTACAGTGCAGAGTTTTGCTAGTTTTTTTTATCCGTTCTCTGCCTGAAAAAAACGCTCCATACCATATCTGTGCTCAGCCTCAGTGTGCTGCATGATATATCTGACTGTGCTGAGTGCTCACACTGCTTAATTGTGGGGTAGACTGGGGAGCAGCTATAGCAGGAGTACAGTGCACAGTTTTGCTGACAGTGACCACCAGTATACGTTTGTCTGCCTGAAAAACACTCCTGTGGTGTCTTTTTTTCTTTATACTATAAGTATAAACGCAGTCTGCTGACAGTGTCCACCAGGTCCATTATACTGTATATAGCAGTACGGTAGGCCACTTCTGTACCTACCTCTGTGTCTTCAGTCACTCGTCGTCATACATAAAGTATACTATCCATCCATCTACATTGTATACCTGTGATGTCTTTTTTTCTTTATACTATAAACGCAGTCTGCTGACAGTGTCCACCAGGTCCATTATACTGTATATAGCAGTACGTTAGGCCACTGCTGTACCTACCTCTGTGTCTTCTGTCACTCGTCGTCATACATAAAGTATACTATCCATCCATCCATCTACATTGTATACCTGTGGTGTCTTTTTTTCTTTATACTATAAACGCAGTCTGCTGACAGTGTCCACCAGGTCCATTATACTGTATATAGCAGTACGGTAGGCCACTGCTGTACCTACCTCTGTGTCTTCAGTCACTCGTCGTCATACATAAAGTATACTATCCATCCATCTACATTGTATACCTGTGGTGTCTTTTTTTCTTTATACTATAAACGTAGTCTGCTGACAGTGTCCACCAGGTCCATTATACTGTATATAGCAGTACGGTAGGCCACTGCTGTACCTACCTCTGTGTCTTCAGTCACTCGTCGTCATACATAAAGTGTACTATCCATCCATCTACATTGTATACCTGTGGTGTCTTTTTTTCTTTATACTATAAACGCAGTCTGCTGACAGTGTCCACCAGGTCCATTATACTGTATATAGCAGTACGGTAGGCCACTGCTGTACCTACCTCTGTGTCTTCAGTCACTCGTCGTCATACATAAAGTATACTATCCATCCATCTACATTGTATACCTGTGGTGTCTTTTTTTCTTTATACTATAAACGCAGTCTGCTGACAGTGTCCACCAGGTCCATTATACTGTATATAGCAGTACGGTAGGCCACTGCTATACCTACCTCTGCATCTTCAGTCACTCGTCGTCATACATAAAGTATACTATCCATCCATCTACATTGTATACCTGTGCTGCCTTTTAGTTGTGCGCATTAAAATATGGAGAACAAAAATGTGGAGGTTAAAAAAATAGGGAAAGATCAAGATCCACTTCCACCTCGTGCTGAAGCTGCTGCCACTAGTCATGGCCGAGACGATGAAATGCCAGCAACGTCGTCTGCCAAGGCCGAAGCCCAATGTCATAGTACAGAGCATGTAAAATCCAAAACACAAAAGATCAGTAAAAAAATGACCCAAAAATCAAAATTAAAAGCGTCTGAGGAGAAGCGTAAACTTGCCAATATGCCATTTACGACATGGAGTGGCAAGGAACGGCTGAGGCCCTGGCCTATATTCATGGCTAGTGGTTCAGCTTCACATGAGGATGGAAGCACTCATCCTCTCGCTAGAAAAAAGAAAAGACTTAAGCTGGCAAAAGAACTGTGCATTCTTCGAAATAACAAATCCCCAAGGAGAGTCCAATTGTGTCGGTTGCGATGCCTGACCTTCCCAACACTGGACGGGAAGAGCTTGCACCTTCCACCATTTGCACGCCCCCTGCAAGTGCTGGAAGGAGCACCCGCAGTCCAGTTCCTGATAGTCAAATTGAAGATGTCACTGTTGAAGTACACCAGGATGAGGATATGGGTGTTGCTGGCGCTGGGGAGGAAATTGACAAGGAGGATTCTGATGGTGAGGTGGTTTGTTTAAGTCAGGCACCCGGGTAGACACCTGTTGTCCGTGGGACGAATATGGCCATTGACATGCCAAGTCAAAATACAAAAAAAAATCAGCTCTTCGGTGTGGAATTATTTCAACAGAAATGCGGACAACAGGTGTCAAGCCGTGTGTTGCCTTTGTCAAGCTGTAATAAATAGGGGTAAGGACGTTAACCACCTCGGAACATCCTCCCTTATACGTCACCTGCAGCGCATTCATCATAAGTCAGTGACAAGTTCAAAAACTTTGGGTGACAGCGGAAGCAGTCCACTGACCACTAAATCCCTTCCTCTTGTAACCAAGCTCCTGCAAACCACACCACCAACTCCCTCAGTGTCAATTTCCTCCTTACCAAGGAAAGCCAATAGTCCTGCAGGCCATGTCACTGGCAAGTCTGACGAGTCCTCTCCTTCCTGGGATTCCTCCGATGCATCCTTGAGTGTAACGCCTACTGCTGCTGGCGCTGCTGTTGTTGCTGCTGGGAGTCGATCGTCATCCCAGAGGGGAAGTCGGAAGACCACTTGTACTACTTCCAGTAAGCAATTGACTGTCCAACAGTCCTTTGCGAGGAAGATGAAATATCACAGCAGTCATCCTGCTGCAAAGCGGATAACTGAGGCCTTGGCAGCCTGGGCGGTGAGAAACGTGGTTCCGGTATCCATCGTTAATTCAGAGCCAACTAGAGACTTGATTGAGGTACTGTGTCCCCGGTACCAAATACCATCTAGGTTCCATTTCTCTAGGCAGGCGATACCGAAAATGTACACAGACCTCAGAAAAAGAGTCACCAGTGTCCTAAAAAATGCAGTTGTACCCAATGTCCACTTAACCACGGACATGTGGACAAGTGGAGCAGGGCAGACTCAGGACTACATGACTGTGACAGCCCACTGGGTAGATGCATTGCCTCCCGCTGCAAGAACAGCAGCGGCGGCACCAGTAGCAGCATCTCGCAAACGCCAACTCGTTCCTAGGCAGGCTACGCTTTGTATCACCGCTTTCGAGAATACGCACACAGCTGAAAACCTCTTACGGCAACTGAGGAAGATCATCGCAGAATGGCTTACCCCAATTGGACTCTCCTGGAGATTTGTGGCATCAGACAACGCCAGCAATATTGTGCGTGCATTACATCTGGGCAAATTCCAGCACGTCCCATGTTTTGCACATACCTTGAATTTGGTGGTGCAGAATTATTTAAAAAACGACAGGGGCGTGCAAGAGATGCTGTCGGTGGCCAGAAGAATTGCGGGCCACTCTCGGCGTACAGGCACCGCGTACAGAAGGCTGGAGCACCACCAAAAACACCTGAACCTGCCCTGCCATCATCTGAAGCAAGAGGTGGTAACGAGGTGGAATTCAACCCTCTATATGCTTCAGAGGATGGAGGAGCAGCAAAAGGCCATTCAAGCCTATACATCTGGCTACGATATAGGCAAAGGAGGTGGAATGCACCTGACTCAAGCGCAGTGGAGAATGATTTCAACGTTGTGCAAGGTTCTGCAACCTTTTGAACTTGCCACACGTGAAGTCAGTTCAGACACTGCCAGCCTGAGTCAGGTCATTCCCCTCATCAGGCTTTTGCAGAAGAAGCTGGGGACATTGAAGGAGGAGCTAAAACAGAGCGATTCCGCTAGGCATGAGGGACTTGTGGATGGAGCCCTTCATTCTCTTAACCAGGATTCATGGGTGGTCAATCTGTTGAAATCAGAGCACTACATTTTGGCCACCGTGCTCGATCCTAGATTTAAAACCTACGTTGTATCTCTCTTTCCGGCAGACACAAGTCTTCAGAGGTTCAAAGACCTGCTGGTGAGAAAATTGTCAAGTCAAGCGGAACGTGACCCGACAACATCTCCTCCTTCGCATTCTCCCGCAACTGGGGGTGCGAGGAAAAGGCTACGAATTCCGAGCCCACCCGCTGGCGGTGATGCAGGGCAGTCTGGAGCGAGTGCTGACATCTGGTCCGGACTGAAGGACCTGCCAACGATTACTGACATGTCGTCTACTGTCACTGCATATGATTCTCTCACCATTGAAAGAATGGTGGAGGATTATATGAGTGACCGCATCCAAGTAGGCACGTCAGACAGTTCGTACGTATACTGGTAGGAAAAAGAGGCAATTTGGAGGCCCTTGCACAAACTAGCTTTATTTTACCTAAGTTGCCCACCCTCCAGTGTGTACTCCGAAAGAGTGTTTAGTGCAGCCGCTCACCTTGTCAGCAATCGGCGTACGAGGTTACTTCCAGAAAATGTGGAGAAGATGATGTTCATTAAAATGAATTATAATCAATTCCTCCGTGGAGACATTCACAAGCAGCAATTGCCTCAAGAAAGTACACGGGACCTGAGATGGTGGATTCCAGTGGGGACAAATGAATAATCTGTGAGGATGGGGATGTACACAGTGAAAGGGGTGAGGAATCGGACAATAATGATGAGGTGGACATTTTGCCTCTGTAGAGCCAGTTTGTGCAAGGAGAGATTGATTGCTCCTTTTTTGGTGGGGGCCCAAACCAACCAGTCATTTCAGTCACTGTCGTGTGGCAGACCCTGTCGCTGAAATGATGGGTTCGTTAAAGTGTGCATGTCCTGTTTATACAACATAAGGGTGGGTTCCATCTTGCACCTCTTTTTTCTTTCATTTTTCTTTGCGTCATGTGCTGTTTGGGGAGTATTTTTTTGAAGTGCCATCCTGCGTGACACTGCAGTGCCACTCCTAGATGGGCCAGGTGTTTGTGTCGGCCACTTGGGTCGCTTATCTTAGTCACACAGCTACCTCATTGCGCCTCTTTTTTTCTTTGCGTCATGTGCTGTTTGGGGAGTATTTTTTTTGAAGGGCCATCCTGCGTGACACTGCAGTGCCACTCCTAGATGGGCCAGGTGTTTGTGTCGGCCACTTGGGTCGCTTATCTTAGTCACACAGCTACCTCATTGCGCCTCTTTTTTTCTTTGCGTCATGTGCTGTTTGGGGAGTATTTTTTTGAAGGGCCATCCTGCGTGACACTGCAGTGCCACTCCTAGATGGGC
Source organism: Pseudophryne corroboree (assembly GCF_028390025.1). Lineage (NCBI taxonomy): Eukaryota > Metazoa > Chordata > Amphibia > Anura > Myobatrachidae > Pseudophryne > Pseudophryne corroboree. Next base: position 1,235,109,422 of record NC_086444.1, on the reverse strand, counting down.
CAGGTGTTTGTGTCGGCCACTTGGGTCGCTTATCTTAGTCACACAGCTACCTCATTGCGCCTCTTTTTTTCTTTGCGTCATGTGCTGTTTGGGGAGTATTTTTTTGAAGGGCCATCCTGCGTGACACTGCAGTGCCACTCCTAGATGGGCCAGGTGTTTGTGTCGGCCACTTGGGTCGCTTATCTTAGTCACACAGCTACCTCATTGCGCCTCTTTTTTTCTTTGCGTCATGTGCTATTTGGGGAGTATTTTTTTCAAGTGCCATCATGTCTGACACTGCAGTGCCACTCCTAGATGGGCCAGGTGTTTGTGTCCGCCACTTGGGTCGCTTATCTTAGTCACACAGCTACCTCATTGCGCCTCTTTTTTTCTTTGCATCATGTGCTGTTTGGGGAGTATTTTTTTTAAGGGCCATCCTGCGTGACACTGCAGTGCCACTCCTAGATGGGCCAGGTGTTTGTGTCGGCCACTTGGGTCGCTTATCTTAGTCACACAGCTACCTCATTGCGCCTCTTTTTTTCTTTGCGTCATGTGCTGTTTGGGGAGTATTTTTTTGAAGGGCCATTCTGCGTGACACTGCAGTGCCACTCCTAGATGGGTCAGGTGTTTGTGTCGGCCACTTGGGTCGCTAAGCTTAGTCACACAGCTACCTCGGTGCAAATTTTAGGACTAAAAATAATATTGTGAGGTGTGAGGTGTTCAGAATAGACTGAAAATGAGTGTAAATTATGGTTATTGAGGTTAATAATACTATGGGATCAAAATGACCCCCAAATTCTATGATTTAAGCTGTTTTTTAGGGTTTTTTGAAAAAAACACCAGAATCCAAAACACACCCAAATCCGACAAAAAAATTTCGGTGAGGTTTTGCCAAAACGCGTTCGAACCCAAAACACGGCCACGGAACCGAACCCAAAACCAAAACACAAAACCCGAAAAATTTCCGATGCACATCACTAATGAGGACACCTAAGTCTTTTTTCTGTACAGAATCCCCTAATTTTACCCCATTTAGTAGGTAGGTGTTATTTTTGTTCTTGTTACCACAGTGCATTACCTTACACTTGTCTGTATTGAAGCGCATTCTCCATTTCGCTGCCCAAGCTTCTAATTTAACTAAGTCATTCTGAAGCGACTCAGCATCCCCCTCCGCATTTATAACTTTACACAATTTGGTATCATCTGCAAAAATTGACACCATGCTCTCTAGACCTTCTGTTAGGTCATTAATGAAAAAATTGAACAATAGCTGTCCTAATACTGAGCCTTGCGGCATACCACTTAGCACTTCAGTCCAAGTTGAAAAAGATCCATTAACCACAACGTGCTGCTCCCTATTATCTAACCAGTTTTTGACCCAAGTGCATATTGTACTTCCTAGCCCTGATTCTTGTAGCTTGTAGATAAGTCTCATGTGTGGTACAGTATCGAACGCTTTGGCAAAATCTAAAAAGATTACATCCACCTCTTTACCCTGATCTAGGTTTGCGCTTACTGTTTCATAAAAGCCAAGTAAGTTGGTTTGACAGGATCTGTCCTTCATAAACCCATGTTGATTCCTTTTAATGACCTTATTGACTTCAAGGAACTTCTGAATACTATCTCTTAGAATACCTTCCAATACTTTCCCCACTATAGATGAAAGACTAACTGGTCTATAATTACCTGGTTCAGCTTTACTTCCCTTTTTGAATATAGGCACTACTTCCGCTATACGCCAGTCTTTGGGAACCATACCTGATATTACTGAATCCTTAAAGATCAAAAATAGCGGTTTTGCAAGTTCAGAATGAAGCTCCATTAGAACCCTTGGGTGAATACCATCGGGACCTGGTGACTTATTAATCTTTAAATGTTTTGTAAAACACTGCCGTACTTAACACAACGAATCCTGGCCGGATCAGTGAGATCCATGCAGGGCTTCATTGTGTACATTATAATAAGTGTTGAAAGTGTTAAAAATAGGGGGGGAAAATTGTGTGGGTTCCCCCCTCCTAAGCATAACCAGCCTTGGGCTCTTTGACCCGGTCCTGCTTGTAAAAATACAGGGGGGAAAATGCATAGGGTCCCCCCATATTTAAACAACCAGCACCGGGCTCTGCATCCGGTCCTGGTTCAAAACATATGATTGACAAAAGATGTAGGGGTCCCCCAAACTTTTTAAACCACCACTGTGCTCCACTAGCCAGAGAGATAATGCCACAGCTGGGGGTCACTTTTATACTGGTACCTGCGTCCGTAGCATTACCCCCCCAACTGGTCACCCATGGCCCGTGTTCCCTGGAGGAGTGGGGACCCCTTAAATCAAGGGGTCCCCCCTCCAGTCACTCAAGGACCAGGGGTGAAGACCGAGGCTGTCCCACCCCCATCCGTGCGCGGTGGATGGGAGGCTGATAGCCTTTATGTAAAAAATATAATATTGTTTTTTTTTGTAGGAGAACTGCAAGTCCCAGCAAGCCTCCCATGCAAGCTGGTACTTGGAGAACCACAAGTACCAGCATACGGGGAAAGAACAGGCCCACTGGTACCTGTAGTTCTGCTACAAAGAATAACCCCAAAAAACTAGTAGGCACACACCGTGAAAGTAAAATTTTAATTACACACACTTACACACTCACATACTTACCTACATCCAACGCTGCGTTTCATGTCCACTTGTCCAGTAGCATCCACGGGGTACCTGGAAAAATAAAATTATACTTACAACCAACCTAGTGTAGATCTGTCCTCTTCTTTCTCGATGTAATCCAGGTACTTGTTTAAAATAATAAAACGAAAACCTGAAGAATGCCAGGACTCCCGTGACTTCTGTCACTAAAGGTCCTGCCAGCCAATCAGGGAGCACCATGTCATGGCACTCTCCTGATTGGCTGTGTGCTCCTTGCCTGTCAATCAGGCTCAGCGCAGCGGCTAGAATGGAGGATCGCGGTTCTCCATTATAGCCTATGATGGGAACTTTGTGGTCTTTGGTTAACCGCAAAGTTAATTGGGGTCACTCTTGTGGGTGACCCCAATTAACTTTGCGGTTAACCGCAGACCGGCTGTGGCATTATCTTTCTGGCTAGTGGAGCCCGGTACTGGCATGAAAAATACATGGGACCTCTACATCTTTTGTCCCCCGTATTTTTTGAACCAGCACCGGACGCAGAGCCCGGTGCTGGTTGATTAAATATGGGGTTACCCTACGCTATTTTTTTCCTGTATTTTTACAACCAGGACCGGCTCAAAGAGACCGATGCCAGGGCCGTCTTTTCGTATGGGCTCAATGGGCTCTTGCCCAAGGGCCCCAGGAGTATAAGGGCCCTATGCTGATAGCTGAGGGTCCCCTCTTTCCAGGGGTACCAGATTTTTGAAAATCGGCCCTGGGGAACCGGAGATATCCGACTTGAAAGCAGTGGTCCCCATCCAAGCCTGTTAATTGCTCTTCCCAGCTAGATATCTTGGGTTCTGTCTGATTTAGAGTTATTCTGAGGGTATAATCCAAAAGCTGGGACTCTCCCCTTTCAGTGAACACTGGCATCTTGTCTCTATTGTGCCCAGAACCAGATATATCAGCCTTCAAACAGCTGGTCCCTGCTCCAGCTCCACACGCCTAATATGCAGTTTTATATTTTCCTTGGTGAATTGCTCTGGCTCCTGAACACTGATCCCCAAGTCCCCAGTACCTACTGAAAGGTGGGACTCTTTAGTTTTTTATCCCATTCAAAGCTAAGAAATATATTTTCAGGAACTTGAGATATCTGCAGTCAAGCAAACTGCCCTCCTACCGGAAAATGATAAATATTAAGCCCACTCCACTATCCACCCATCCCTTACAAAGTAAACACCCCTTACCACCCTGGAAGTCATGTATCAGGGCTTCTTCATTCAGCCTAATGCCCCCTCTACAGTTTAGCCCCATCTGTGAGGTAAAGGAGTAATTAGCAGAAATTACTGCTCCAGGTCCTACATGCTGAGCAGAAGATAGAACATCCCCTACCGCCTGCGGGACATCAAAGCTGCTGCTGATAGCACCCCCCACCCCTACCTCTGGAGCATAGGTAGGGGGCCCAGTGCATTGCTGTGCCCAGGGGCCTACACTTCTGTTAAGGCGGCCCTGACCGAGGCTGGTTATGCTTAGGAGGGGGGACCCCCACACAATTTTTTATGTGATTTTTAACACTTTCACACCCCTTCCCACAGATAAGCATGCACGGATCTCACTGATCCATGCATGTCTATCAGAATACGCATCCAAAAAGCAGGTCTATTTGAAAACTGCTCTTTTTTATGAATTCCAACATTTACTGGCAGTGTTTAGCTATTGCCGGCAGTGATTGTGAATACAAATGCTTAGTAAATTACAGATTTGTATAAAATAACAGACGTGTTTGACCGATGGTGTATTTATTCGTATTTGTGAACTCTGCCGTTAAAACAAATATGAATGCCCTTATCACTGCCGCGATTTGTGTTCAGTAAATTCCCGAGATTACGCGGTCCTCCATTATAGCCTATGATGGGAACTTTGTGGTCTTTGGTTAACCGCAAAGTTAATTGGGGTCACTCTTGTGGGTGACCCCAATTAACTTTGCGGTTAACCGCAGACCGGCTGTAAACGATATTTACCTTGTGTTCAAAATTGCGCTATTCTGCTTAAACATGTATACAATATATACCACAAAGGTGCAAGTAAAGGACAAATGATCATGCAACATAAATAGTGTACATGCAGAGCACCCCGTCCAAACAAAATGAAAAAGTTACTGAGCTTTTATGATTGGAAATAAATCACATGCTTCTATGAGCAGCTTCTTGATATATGTAGGAGACAGGAACATCCAAGAGTCTCTGAAATCAAAAAGAAAGTGCTTCCCTCTAATGGGTGTAACCCTTATCAGGGGGGATCAGCACACGGAATAAATCATAGTGCAGTATTTTGTATAAAATCAAAGGGGTTTTAATACAAATTGCACTTACAACATTCAAAGATAAAAATCACATGTAAAATCTCCTTGTCTGGTTGTTATGATACCAGTACGTCTGACCAGAGGTGATCTTATGACGGAGGTCAGAGTACTGGAATGGAATGCTGGTTACGGGAGCAGGAAAGCCTAGTAACCCCTGGCGCCCTAACTCCGTTGTCTCGCCCGTGTTATCAGAAATCCCCTGCGAGACTATGGTTGCTTGAGCCCATGGCAGCCGCGTTTGAAGGGCGGATTATGTCTGCCCAACTCCGATGCCCCCTCAGGTCTTAATGGGAGACAAAGGGAAATCCGAGACAGGGTGATAACAAGGGGCCCTCTGACTAAGCAACCAGGCCAGGGGCTACAAGCTAACTAACTTAAACCAGAAGTATGTGCGGACAAACCGCCAGGGAAAAGGACAACCAAAAATCCATGAATCCGTTACTCCTATCCAGCACCGCTGGATACCAGAGTGGATTTGTGGGAGCGGAATCCTCCGCAAAAGCTCCGAAACACAATATAACCAAATAATAAATAGTAAGCGGTCAAGCCGCAACACACGGCTACGCCGCGACTCACGAACACCACAGGATGTTAAAGGTGCTCGGTCAGGACTCCAGGAAAAGATGACAACTTCCGAGTATTGTACCACTGAGGACAGGAACGACCGGATAGACAGGACTGGAAAACTCTCTGCAACAGACACAGCAAACAGGAAGCTATTACCGGCGTCTGTGAGAAGTCCAGAGAGTGCTTTTAACTGGGAGCTCTCCAATCAGGAGCCAGACAGGGTAATTAACAATCATGCCGTGCAGCTGCATGCTGCACGGCCAGGATACCAATGAGGTGATTAATCTAGACCCAGCAACGGGGAACGCGGTCCGACAGTGGCGTCCCCGTTGCTAGGGTCTGAGCGGCTCTGTGCGCCCGGCGTCTAGCGTTGCTAGGGAGCCGGCGGCTGTCCGCATGCGGCGTCCCTAGTTGCTAGGCGCCGGGCCGCACTGACGGGCGGACCCTCGGCGCCTAACACTGGTAGCAGCATTTGGACATAATAGACATATCACCCGAACTCCTATTGATGTTCTCAGGATGGGGTTCAGCACACACAGCTCCGGAATCTGTGGCAGCCTCTCCAAGGTGACAGTGCAGGATGGATAGATGTCCAAGCAGGCAGGAGTTACCGGAACCACACACTTAACGCGTTTCGGACCTCGCTGGGTCCTTCATCAGAAGTGTGGTTACAGTCACAAAGTGAGCCTTTTAAAGGGCTTACTGATTGTACAATTAGAAACAGCGGTACAGGATCTCCGTTTCCTGTTTCCCGACCGGAAGTGATGTCATCCGCTTAAGACCGTCTCATTTTACCGGAGAGCAGGAAGTCCTTCTCTATTGGCGTCAGCGCTGCGTTCCACGCTGCGTTCCACTGAGGGTACAGGAAATCCTTCTCTAATGGCGTCAGCGTTGCGTTCCACGCTGCGTTCCACTACAGATCGTAACGTTCATATAGTCACTAATATGAATACTCATTTTGGTCCATACTTAACATATATAAACAGTGGATGAAATGACATTTTTATCCAGAAAGATATTCCAAGTAGACCCTGCCAAGAATGTAAAATACATGGTGATACATACATTCATAATTTTCATAAATTGTTGATATTCACCGTCACCATACTGATATCTATAAAGTGACAGTGCTTATAGCAGAATGTGTAGGAAAGGTATACGTTAAAAAGACTCTGTTTAAAATATCCCGACATCTATAAAGTGACAGTGCTTATTACTGAATATGCAGGAAAGAATAATCCATATATATTAATTAAGTTAAAAAGCATCCCAATTCAAATTCATTATTTAGACCATTGGGAATGAGAGTTTTTAATAGGAAAATCCACCGCATCTCTGCTTTGGATAACCTTTTTTCTACATCCCTAGTTCTCAACTTTGGCAGAATTAATTCTATACCACAAAACATTTTTAGATGGCATTCCTTTTTCTCATGGTGTTTTTTAAAATGTGCCGGCACAGTGTGTGTATCCAGACCTTTCCTAATGTTGTATATGTGCTCGGCCAGCCTAGTTTTTAAAGCTCTAGTGGTCCTGCCTACATAATACAGGCCACAGCTACAACCGAACACATATACAACATTACGGGAATTGCACGTAATGAATTGATTGATGGTGTAAGTTTTATCCTTAATAGTTAATTCCTTGATTTTGCTGGTGTCACTTTTGACTGTTCGACACATAAGGCAGCATCCACACCGGTGGAAGTCCTTAGTTCGAACACTCTGACGCCACTCCACATCTAGGCTACTTCTCACAAGTTTGTCCTTTAAGGCCGGAGCCTTCCTATAGATAAAGGACGGTACTGTGGGTAGACTCTCTGAGAGGGCTTGATCTTGCAATAAAAGCTTCCAATTTCTTCTAAAAATGCTTTCAATACTTTTAAAATTGGTACTATACTGACTAACAAAAGCCCATTCATACTTGTCATTTTTCTTTTTATCACCATCTTTAATCTTTAATAGATCATCTCTTTCTATGTTATTTATTCTTGTTCTCGCTTTCTCAATTGTACCTGATGTATATCCCTTCTGTTTAAAACGCTCTGAGATCTCATTAAGCTGTATATCACAGATCTCTTTGTCTGTACAATTGCGTTTAACTCTTGAAAACTGACTGAAAGGTATCCCCTCCAGCCAGTTATCATGGTGCAGACTTGATCTCTCAATAAAACTATTGGTATCAGTGGGTTTTCTGTAATTTTTAGTTTTTATACATCCCTGATCAACATAAATACACAGATCCAAAAAGTGAATCTCCTTTTTACTCAATGAGAATGTGAGTTTTATCTCCATATTGTTCTCATTAAGTAGGTTGCAAAACATGGTTAGTGATTCCTCATCCCCTTTCCACACAAACAGGATATCATCTATGTACCTCTGCCAGGACACCAGGTTCGCCACCAGACCGCCATCTGGCCATATCTGGCGGTCCTCCCAGTACGCCATAAATAAATTGGCGTAACTAGGGGCGAACCTGGTGCCCATGGCAGTACCCACAACTTGTAGGTAGAAATCACCGTCAAAAATAAAATAATTATTGTCAAGTATGAACTCTATCCCTTCCAAAATAAATCTTTTTGTTTGAAGATTCAAATCACTTTTTCCTAGAAAATAAGAAACTGCTATTATACCCCTTTCCTTCTTAATAATGGTATATAACGTGGTGACATCAGCACTGCATAAAAAAAGGTCAGGTTCCCAAACCTGATCTTTCAATCTTCTGAGTACATCCCCTGTGTCCTTCAAATAAGCTTTTGTTGATGTTACTAAAGGTTGTAGGTAATAGTCAATTACTGCAGAAAGATTTGAAGTAATGCTATTACAACCCGAAATTATAGGACGACCAGGTGGTTTTTACAATCCTTATGGACTTTTGGGAGGGTATAAATAGTTGGAATAGTGGGATTCTTTATCTTAATGAAATCTACTTCATTTTGCGTTAATACCCCATCATCCATAGTTTTTTGTACAAGTACTTCTAGTGCTTTCTCAATTTTCAAGGTAGGGTCACTTTTTAATTTCTTATAGGTAATTCCATTGTTAAGTTGTTTGTGAATGTCTTCCATATATTTACTTTTGTCCATGAGGACTACTCCCCCACCTTTATCGGCGGGTTTTATTATAAGTTCGGGGTCCTCCTTTAAAGATTTAATAGCTTTAAATTCATTTTTAGTGAGGTTTAAGTTTCTATTTTGACCCTTTTTATTTTTGTTTTTATTTTTATTGGACAACATGGTATCGATTTCACTGCAGACAACTTTATTAAAGCAGTCAACACAGCTTCCCCTACAATGAGTGGGGTAAAAAGTGGACGGGGGTTTGAATTTAGATTTCTTATTTATGTCTGTTGTACCTATGTTCGGTGTTTCTTTCTCTTTATTCAGGAAGAAACGTTTCACTGCCAGTTTCCTGACGAACTTCTGTACATCCACATAAATTTCAAAGGGATTAGATTGATGGGAGGGGGCAAACTTAAATCCCTTCTTGAGGACTCTCTCTTCATTAGTATCCAAAACTCTTGAACTTAAATTGAAGATCTTAATTTCCTCACTAGTTTTTTCCATTTTATTTTCAATGTCGGGAGTGTTTCTCTTTCTTTTTTGTTTATTGGGTATGGATTTTATTCCTGCTCTTTTTCCCCTATATCTCTTCTTTTTTTTGGTATTATTTACATTTTGGGTCTCCTTGGGGTTCTGGGGTCCCAGTTTAAACGAGGCGAGTATGAGGTCGATGGATTATCATCCTGCATCTCTTGAAAGGCCGAAAACCTATTGGTGGTATTATAGGAGTTATAATTCCTAGGTACCCTCTCAAACGGGGCCTTCCGTGTATCCAATCTATAAGGGTCATCACCTTCCTGATTATATCTCTGTCTGTGGTTATAAATCTTATTTTTAAACTTTGATGCTCGTCTGTTATAGAATGGTTCAAATGATTCATTATGTTGGTATGAATCATTTCTCCACTGTACATTATTTTGAGTTCTAAAGTTTCTTACATTATTCTTCCTCCAAGTAGGTGTATTATTTGGAGGTTTTTCGGGATTGATAGACACTTTTTCTGTATTTACTTCCCCTATATCTCTTAAATATTTTTTGTGTTTTTTATCCCTCAATTCTTTGGTATTCTTAGTTATTTTCCTTAACAGCTCTTTTTCAGCTGTTCTGAAATCTTCAAGTTCTTTAAAAGGGTTAATGAGGGTGTGTAATAAATTAATTTCATCATTTAACTTAGATATCGCTGACCTTCTCTCCTTAATAATGAGGCCTATCAAGGACAGCGAACAGCTATCCAAGATAGAGTCCCATTCCCGTTTGAAATTCCCGTCTTCAGTCGTAAATGAAGGGGGCTTAACAATCTTAAGACCTTTAGGAATAATCTGGTCAGCGTGATACTTTTCTAAGGTAATTAATTCCCACCATAAACGGTTCTCTTTTAACATCACACCTTCTAATTTAGAAAAAATAGTGTCTAGATCCTCATCACAGACATCAATTATATCATTGGTTTTTGAAAAGGTGGATGATATTAATTCTTTTCTTGTTTCTCTAAAATTGAACATGTCTGCTGCAAGATGTAACACCCAAAGGATGAATATGAAGACAAAATAGAAGTTATATATGGGTATAACAGATATGCGCAGTTACAACCAGAATCATGCCGCACAAGTACACATGAATAGAGTGTTCATCCAAACACTCAAGGAAACTGAATGTAAACGATATTTACCATGTGTTCAAAATTGCGCTATTCTGCTTAAACATGTATACAATATATACCACAAAGGTGCAAGTAAAGGACAAATGATCATGCAACATAAATAGTGTACATGCAGAGCACCCCGTCCAAACAAAATGAAAAAGTTACCGAGCTTTTATGATTGGAAATAAATCACACGCTTCTATGAGCAGCTTCTTGATATATGTAGGAGACAGGAACATCCAAGAGTCTCTGAAATCAAAAAGAAAGTGCTTCCCTCTAATGGGTGTAACCCTTATCAGGGGGGATCAGCACACGGAATAAATCATAGTGCAGTATTTTGTATAAAATCAAAGGGGTTTTAATACAAATTGCACTTACAACATTCAAAGATAAAAATCACATGTAAAATCTCCTTGTCTGGTAGCAGCATTTGGACATAATAGACATATCACCCGAACTCCTATTGATGTTCTCAGGATGGGGTTCAGCACACACAGCTCCGGAATCTGTGGCAGCCTCTCCAAGGTGACAGTGCAGGATGGATAGATGTCCAAGCAGGCAGGAGTTACCGGAACCACACACTTAACGCGTTTCGGACCTCGCTGGGTCCTTCATCAGAAGTGTGGTTACAGTCACAAAGTGAGCCTTTTAAAGGGCTTACTGATTGTACAATTAGAAACAGCGGTACAGGATCTCCGTTTCCTGTTTCCCGACCGGAAGTGATGTCATCCGCTTAAGACCGTCTCATTTTACCGGAGAGCAGGAAGTCCTTCTCTATTGGCGTCAGCGCTGCGTTCCACGCTGCGTTCCACTGAGGGTACAGGAAATCCTTCTCTAATGGCGTCAGCGTTGCGTTCCACGCTGCGTTCCACTACAGATCGTAACGTTCATGTAGTCACTAATATGAATACTCATTTTGGTCCATACTTAACATATATAAACAGTGGATGAAATGACATTTTTATCCAGAAAGATATTCCAAGTAGACCCTGCCAAGAATGTAAAATACATGGTGATACATACATTCATAATTTTCATAAATTGTTGATATTCACCGTCACCATACTGATATCTATAAAGTGACAGTGCTTATAGCAGAATGTGTAGGAAAGGTATACGTTTAAAAGACTCTGTTTAAAATATCCCGACATCTATAAAGTGACAGTGCTTATTACTGAATATGCAGGAAAGAATAATCCATATATATTAATTAAGTTAAAAAGCATCCCAATTCAAATTCATTATTTAGACCATTGGGAATGAGAGTTTTTAATAGGAAAATCCACCGCATCTCTGCTTTGGATAACCTTTTTTCTACATCCCTAGTTCTCAACTTTGGCAGAATTAATTCTATGCCACAAAACATTTTTAGATGGCATTCCTTTTTCTCATGGTGTTTTTTAAAATGTGCCGGCACAGTGTGTGTATCCAGACCTTTCCTAATGTTGTGTATGTGCTCGGCCAGCCTAGTTTTTAAAGCTCTAGTGGTCCTGCCTACATAATACAGGCCACAGCTACAACCGAACACATATACAACATTACGGGAATTGCACGTAATGAATTGATTGATGGTGTAAGTTTTATCCTTAATAGTTAATTCCTTGATTTTGCTGGTGTCACTTTTGACTGTTCGACACATAAGGCAGCATCAACACCGGTGGAAGCCCTTAGTTCGAACACTCTGACGCCACTCCACATCTAGGCTACTTCTCACAAGTTTGTCCTTTAAGGCCGGAGCCTTCCTATAGATAAAGGACGGTACTGTGGGTAGACTCTCTGAGAGGGCTTGATCTTGCAATAAAAGCTTCCAATTTCTTCTAAAAATGCTTTCAATACTTTTAAAATTGGTACTATACTGACTAACAAAAGCCCATTCATACTTGTCATTTTTCTTTTTATCACCATCTTTAATCTTTAATAGATCATCTCTTTCTATGTTATTTATTCTTGTTCTCGCTTTCTCAATTGTACCTGATGTATATCCCTTCTGTTTAAAACGCTCTGAGATCTCATTAAGCTGTATATCACAGATCTCTTTGTCTGTACAATTGCGTTTAACTCTTGAAAACTGACTGAAAGGTATCCCCTCCAGCCAGTTATCATGGTGCAGACTTGATCTCTCAATAAAACTATTGGTATCAGTGGGTTTTCTGTAATTTTTAGTTTTTATACATCCCTGATCAACATAAATACACAGATCCAAAAAGTGAATCTCCTTTTTACTGAATGAGAACGTGAGTTTTATCTCCATATTGTTCTCATTAAGTAGGTTGCAAAACATGGTTAGTGATTCCTCATCCCCTTTCCACACAAACAGGATATCATCTATGTACCTCTGCCAGGACACCAGGTTCGCCACCAGACCGCCATCTGGCCATATCTGGCGGTCCTCCCAGTACGCCATAAATAAATTGGCGTAACTAGGGGCGAACCTGGTGCCCATGGCAGTACCCACAACTTGTAGGTAGAAATCACCGTCAAAAATAAAATAATTATTGTCAAGTATGAATAATGATAAATATTAAGCCCACTCCACTATCCACCCATCCCTTACAAAGTAAACACCCCTTACCACCCTGGAAGTCATGTATCAGGGCTTCTTCATTCAGCCTAATGCCCCCTCTACAGTTTAGCCCCATCTGTGAGGTAAAGGAGTAATTAGCAGAAATTACTGCTCCAGGTCCTACATCCTGAGCAGAAGATAGAACATCCCCTACCGCCTGCGGGACATCAAAGCTGCTGCTGATAGCACCCCCCACCCCTACCGCTGGAGCATAGGTAGGGGGCCCAGTGCATTGCTGTGCCCAGGGGCCTACACTTCTGTTAAGGCAGCCCTGACCGAGGCTGGTTATGCTTAGGAGGGGGGACCCCCACACAATTTTTTATGTGATTTTTAACACTTTCACACCCCTTCCCACAGATAAGCATGCACGGATCTCACTGATCCATGCATGTCTATCAGAATACGCATCCAAAAAGCAGGTCTATTTGAAAACTGCTCTTTTTTATGAATTCCAACATTTACTGGCAGTGTTTAGCTATTGCCGGCAGTGATTGTGAATACAAATTCTTAGTAAATTACAGATTTGTATAAAATAACAGACGTGTTTGACCGATGGTGTATTTATTCGTATTTGTGAACTCTGCCGTTAAAACAAATATGAATGCCCTTATCACTGCCGCGATTTGTGTTCAGTAAATTCCCGAGATTACGCGGTCCTCCATTATAGCCTATGATGGGAACTTTGTGGTCTTTGGTTAACCGCAAAGTTAATTGGGGTCACTCTTGTGGGTGACCCCAATTAACTTTGCGGTTAACCGCAGACTGACTGTGGCATTATCTTTCTGGCTAGTGGAGCCCGGTACTATCTAAAAACAGGATAATTCTCAACTCACGAACAAAAATAAAAGGAGAAATTTACTAGGCACAGCTCACTGGATTTCAGCTGAAGGATTCTATCTTTTACAGAGACTTCATACAGTAGTCTCTCCTCTTTCCCGAGGCAGTGTGAGATAAAGATCGTCATACTGACAGCCTTTTAACACACCTACAGCTGAAAGCCCTAATTAGCCTTTTGAGAAGCAAATATCCCAAAGACGTAAACAGAGCCTAAATGGATGGAGAACCCACCCTCTCTTCTCACATCCAACCCTAGGACCCTTAACTGGTTCTTACCAAAAGACTCTCAGCAGAACCAACACAATATTCCTGGGGTTTTAATACACATAAGTAAGCAACCATGACAAATATATGTCCTTCCACCACTATTCCAGTAATCTTGTCACACATCCCCCCATTTTAATCTAGGGGGTAGAACAATAGTAGCCCCTAAACAGAAGATGCTAGACAATGCATCCAAATTGGCTGGTTGTGCTCCACAGTAAACATAAAGTCTTGCAAGGCTAAAAACCACCTTGTTACTCTGGCATTCTGCCCTTTATTTACAGAAATCCATTTTAATGGAGCATGATCCAACACTAGTTTAAACCATCTGACCAAGAGGATATTACCTCAAGGTGTCTGATACCCACTTAATGGCCAAGGCATATTTTTCATCAATAGCATACCTCTTCTCATGTTCATTAAGTTTTCTACTCAAATAAATAATGGGGAGATCCTCTCCATCTTGGTTTTGGGACAACATCTCACCTATCCTTACCTATCCTTATGATAAATGGGATCTGCCAGTAAACTGTTGTCAGGTCCAGTGTGGTGAGATTTCTGCCTGTTCCTAGCCTTTGCACCAACTCATTCACATGGGGTATGGGGTTTGCTTCACACTTGGACACTGTATTTAACTTATGAAACTCATTGCAGAAGTGTAGACTGCCATCTGGTTTCAAGATTAGAACATTGAAGTTGGACCATTCACTGTTAGACTCTTCGGTAACACCATGTTCTTGCATATTCCTAATCTCTTAAAAGACAGCCTCTCGCTGTGCTTCAGGAATCCAACCCTCTTGGATGCCTCCTATACAACAGCTCAAAGGGAAATAATTCTGAAGAAGACTGAGGTATATCTCTAATAGCCAACATCAAATGTGTCAATAAGTAATTTCAGTTTGTTTCATCCTTATCAACAACCTTTATCAGCTTACTTTTTATGGTTTTGTTTAACCTTCTACCAATCCATCGATTTTGGGGTTGGTAAACTGAGGTTCTAAGTAGAGTATCTTTAAACAATTTGCATAATTACTTCATAATTCTAGACATAAAAGGGGTGCTTTGGTCAGTCACATTTTTTTGGATAATCCAATCCTATTAAAAACATGCAAAAGCTCTCTAGCTATTGCGTTGGTTAACATTTTACATAAACGGATTGCCACAGGATATTGAGTAGCATAATCCACTATTATGAGCATATAGTTATGAACCCAAACAGACTTTAACAGGGACCCAACCAGATCCATGACTGTCCTTTTAAATGGAACTTCATTAACAGACATGGGCACTGGGGTCTGTTAAAAATTTGGGAGCATGATACTTTCACTTGGGAAAGGAAGAAAAATCCTCTCTGTGGTCTTTTCAGCCCCCAAGTGTCCTGCTGTGATTAGAACATGAGCTAGGTCCAACAAGGTTTTACATTTTCCACTCATCACATTTAATTTTGCAATGAATAATATCTGAAAAACATTTACAATATTTTACAGTATAGTATGTTTTCACAGATAAATTATGGAACCACCGATCCTGTCCTAAATGACAGACAGTTATATCCAAACTTTTACCGGATTGTCCCAGATGATCGAGACCGTTATACTGCTATTGTTAGGTGTCTGCTACATTTTGGATGGAACTGGGTTGGAGTCATTACACCAGGTGATGGTAGCGGGGAAATGGAATTACAGGTACTGAGTAAAATGATGGCAAAACATGGGATCTGCATTGAGTTCATCATTAAATTAACTAATAATGACATAATTAACAAATGGAAAATGACTGAGATTGAGAAGCAAACTGCTAGAGTTATAATAATTTGTGGCCTATTCTCTATGAATTTCAGAAATTTTTTTGATGCATCAGAAAATTTAAATGAAAATGTCACTGTTATCCTGCATGAATCAGGGACTGATATTAAATATATGGAACGTGCCATCATTAAACCAGTAAATTGTAGCTTATTTTTTATATTGTCTCCTAAAAAGATGCCCAACATTAATAAGTTTATTAACAACATTAATCCGTCTTCTCATCCAAATGATCCACTATTGGAAGATATCTGGCTCTGGCTTTTCCGTTGTCTGTCCTCAAACTACTTTAAAAATATGTTTTATCAACTTTTATATAACTTTTCTGGAGTGAACTGTAGTGGCATGAGTCATATTTTACCATCATATCATGGTATGAAGAAAACAAAGCCTTACTATTCCTATGTGGCAGTATATGCTCTGGCCCACGCTGTGCAGAAGATGAAACAATGGAAGAGAAGATCTGAGATTTCTGGTATAAGACAAATAGTAAGTTGTCTCTACAGTAACAGCATGAAGATGGGATTTATAGTAGTGACTTATACTTCATCCATTTGCTTTGGCATTTTGTTTTTTGATCTCTGTGGACAATAACATACTAACCCCTCCATTGTTGCATTGCAGCATGTGACTCGTAGGATAGCAAGAACATGCATATACACACACCCACTATCCATTCACTTTCAATGGGGGCTGGCCGGCTGTGGATGAGCACAATTGCAGCGCTAAGAAATGCTGCCATCTGCAGCAACAACGAAGCAGGAGAAATCTGTATAAAGGCAAAAAATAAGTAAAATTACTTGGTAGATCAACACATCCTTAATAGCTGTACATTCACCATCCCTTTCTCACCTGTATTGTACATGTACATATACACATTCACTACTGCAACCTTCTCCTGACTAGACTTCCCTGCTCCCATGTTGCTGCCCTCCAATTTATATTCACTGCTACAGTTAGACTTATTTTCCTCTACCGCCATCCCATATCTGCCTCATCTCTCTGCCAAGCACTTCACTGGCTCCCCGTTATATACAACATCTTCTTCAAACTCATCACTATCATATACAAGGCCCTTTCCAACTCCGCTGTTTGCTACATCTCCAACTTCTTCTTCTTACACACTTTCTCCTGCCCTCTCTGGTCAGCAAATGACTGCCACATTTCCTCCCCTCTGGCTACCACATCTCACTCCAGAATCCAAGATTTCTCTCATGCTGCCCATATCATTGGAATACTCTCTCTCAGTCCATCAGATTATCCCCCAGTGTGCTTTGCTATAAGAAAGCCCTGAAAACCCACAAGTTCATAAAAAGCATATGCATCCACCATGTCACCATCTAGTCTACTATTCCCTTTTGCACCCTCCAACTCTTCCATTCTGCTTCCTGCCCTTAGCTCTCCTCACACTGGCTTAATCCTTTTGTCTTCAGTTTGACTTTAGAGTATAAGCTTCATGAGCAGGGCCCTCCTCCATTATCATTTCCTATTTCTCTTGCACATCAGTTAACCTGTACACCTCCTCCTTGGGCTTTCTTCCCCCAAACCCACCTTCATTGTTTTCTTTTCTTAAGAAGATCTAGACCAGTTATCTAATCACACTATTAGGCACTAGTTTCAAATTACATTGAATATTTCCATAGCACCGCTTGCATTTGTGGTTGTTTTGAGAGTTGTAGTGCTATTGTATGTGTTACTTGTCTTTTGTATTATATTGTAAAGTTCTATGCAGTTCGATCATATTGTTTTACCCTCTGTATGCAGCTGTGGACCATTTGCAGCGCCCTATACTGCAAGAACAGTTTAATAATATGAAAATTACTTTATTGTAGCCTTTAGTTTACTTGGTAAAGGCTGCTCCTCACCTCTGTTATGTGCACTGGTGGCAACTAGAGGCCACCACACAGACCAAATGACTCACAGGTGAAAGAGATAATACAGGGAGATAATACAGCCTCCTATCCTGCTGCAACTAATTTTAACCCTGCTGTACTGTTTGGGTCTATTTGACCCAAAATGAAATTCGTTTTCGTGTCAGTTCATTATTTATGTAATTATCATTTCCAGATTTTATCACTTTTTTGGGGCAAATAGTTGTTATGATCTAAAAAATAATATATTTTTATTATTTTTTTTCAAGTTATGAGTAGATAGTACTAATGTACTGTTCAGGTCAATATGACCTGATGTGAATATTATACTAGTGAGTGACTGTAAATGTTTAGAAACACATTACTTCAACAATAATAATTCTGAAAATTATGAATACAGTGTCAGTTCATTGGTTTATATTTGGATTACGTTATATTTTCACGTTTTCACACACAATGGGGATGACATTGAAAATTAAACCGTCGCTACAACTCCATATGTTCTTTCAAAAAAATTAACAAATAAAATGGGAACTTGATCCTCCTCGACATCCTGCTCGATATCCCTTGTTTGAATCCTTGATTTCTTCTATATACCTTGTTGGAGGGTGAGGGTATATTATTTGATAGGTATAGCTGTATACCTATTAAATATGCGAGTGAATTGTATTAATAAAATACATTCTATTCCTTATGCACTTAGATATTTAATACTTCCCCACTTTGAGCATGCACCCTCTACATGTGCTATATCACTTATCAGACTGCATAAGAAATATAAAGTTCATTCAGCATCATCTCTGGTATAATCTCTCTCTTTCTCTTGTGGTAACCATTTGAATACAGCATAGGCCACATCTATTACAGTATGGGCTACATCTATAGAAAATATATATGAGCAGAATGAAAATTATGATCACAAGAATAAATTTTATCAAGAAATACAAAATCAAATACAATATACTTAAAAAAACATTTTCCTAATCCTTAAAATATGATACTTTGATTTAAACATTTATCCTTTCCAGTCAATATCATAATGTCTTTGTTGAAGTTCTTCTTTTATATCCTAGGCCTCCTTTATACAATTGATACTCATTGGTCAAATAAGCACAGCAGTGAACTCAAAGTGCTATTTCGGAAATCAAACAATATCCTCCAATTAATTTGTGGTATTAAAGAGTCTAGAACAATGTGGTATCGTAATAGTTCATGTCCAATATTCTGGAATGTCTTATCATAAAGTTCAGTCACGTTATCAATAACTTTAGATGAAATAAAATGTCAACTCCCAGTTGATTAATCATAAAACTCCAATAGCCATAGAAGAACTTATTAGCAGCACCTCCCCCAATTTGATGTTTTATTGATGCACTGGTGACAGGAACATGTTTCCTGATTACTGAGTAAATCACTCTTTTAGGCCAGTGTGCAACCTGTAAGAAAACTTTTGCCAAGTTATTATGTGTTATTGTAGAAAATTGCAGAATTAATCTTCTTAAATAATAAATACCTTCAGGATTGACTGGTAACCAATTTATATCATATCCTAAGGACATAGTTGAACTATCATTCCCAGTTATGTATGATATCTCCTTCAGCCTCTGAAACTACTCCTTGTAAAGTACAATATAATCAAATACTAAATCATAAACTTTAATGAACATCCTATATAACCATTACTTTATATATACCTAACTCATTATATCTAGCACATCTAGAAACATTAGGTTTGCATATGGTAACAATTTGTGTACGTTTCCTTAAATCGACCTTTCCTATCTGCATAAGGTAATCTTTTCTGTATTATTGAACTATTTTATTGGCACTAAATGGAATATACCCCAGATGTGCCTAGCTAATATTATTACTAGTGGTTCTATTTTGCTATAAGCACCTATACCTTATATACACATGAATCTGTTTCACAGTTATCACAACTCATCAAATGTAACTTTCATAGAGATCTTCGGCATATTACTATGCAATGCTGGTGTCTTTGTATACATACCTAACAATTATAATAATAATAATTAGTAATAATAATAATAATAATATTTATATAGCAGTAGTACCCAAAATCTTTCCCAACAATTAATGGTATTGTTGTACTGGATATTCCTCGGAATAATATCCTAAATTATCCATACATCAATCTATACATCTCTCTTCAAGTGGAGTACAATACTCACAACACCTTTTTCAAAGGGTGATCTTTCTTACACCGGTCAGAAAGCTCTCTGGATTTACTGCTTAGAAAAGAGGAAGGAAGGGTCTTATTGAAATAATTCCCATCCACATTAATGGATGAGTACTGATACCTACACCAAACTTCTGCTTGCTCTAAATAACATTGCTCCCGTCTACTTTCAAGAATGTTAAAAGTTCTGTAGGATATTAGTTTATAAGCACATAGTCTATTATTGACAATCATCTCCATCTTGATTGAAGGGTTCATTCAAATATAACTCTGTGGTAGTAATAGTAGTACTAGTCTCTGCATCTCCATACAATTTTGAGTTTTTAGGTTGCTTTAAGCTGCGGTCTCTGACCTTTTCATTCCTATGGGAGCTCATGGATCTAGGTGTCCTTCTTCTGCAGCCTTTGCAACGGCTGTATCAGTAGTCAGCGGTGCTTGCAAAGGACCATCCTATGCGATCTGTAAAGGAAACGAAACATAAGCGACTTCTCACCATAACACAGTCTCCACTCTCTCAGTGATTTATCCTGTGCCGCACTGAGTGTTTGTGCTGGTTAAATATCCTTCCAAGGTTCTTGCAGCTTTTGATACTCTTGTAACTGTTTAAATAATTTGTGTGACACATTGAACAGTCAGATCAATTTGTAGTTTTGAATCAGTCTCTGGATAATATATCTTTTCTGGATTCCAAAAAGAACAACAACAAAAAAATGGTTTATACAGAAGAGAGACTAAGCAGAACTTTAGGTGTAATTCTACCACTATTGAACCAATGATTGGACCATGCCATGATTCAGATTTTGCCATTCCGGTCTCTTTTGTAGATTAATAATGCTTAATTCTTTAAACCTTCCCTGGGAAATTTTGACTTTATTCTCAACATTACATATATTCATTGAAAAATATTCCCTATAAGTGGGTAAATCATGTCTTCATACAAATTCCTGTAAAATCACCATATTCTCTTTTTAATTTTTTTTTCCAAACTCCTACAAACTCTTTCTATCAGTAAGAAAACTTTACTGCATTTGAAACAGTAGACCACACATCTGGCCTTATTATTCATTTCTCAAATAGTGCAGCAAACTCTGTTGCGCTTTACCCCTTAACAAGTATGTTACACATACTATAGTTTCTTTATAGCAGTAAACTATGTTGTATTTAAAACAAAGTTGTTTTTAATCATCCCAAAAACATACTCAGTAAACATTCACATACTATAGCTTTCTTATCTTTATCAAATAATTTGTAATTCTTGTAAAGAAATGATATTGCTTTAAGTTCTGTTACTTTGGTCAAATGCTAGAACACAGTGTATATTTCTCCATTAAACTTCATACTATTGTAGTAAGCTTGTATAAACTATTTCAAGTTAATTACCCTTCGATATGCATACTCAAGACATTTCCCATAGCAAAAGTTGGCAGCCAACACTTTACAAATACTAATACTAATTCACTAATTAACATACTAATTTCAGTTACCCCACTGTAATTCACCATCCCAGTATCCCCTATGGATGCTAGAGAAAGTATTCTCCTGTTACTGTCAGTGTTTATATGCAATGTAATAATTATAATTGTCATCCTCATCCACATTATATTGCTTATACTCCCCACTTTTGAGGATGAGGCAGGCAAGTATGCAGCTGTATCAAAGTTGTGACAGCCATGTGTACTGCGAAAGGTAACGATATAGATTCTTATCATACAAAATGTATATACATCAAATGTCATTCATGATGTAGTGTAATATTTTGTATCACATTCTAACATTTCTTCTGTTCTGAACTTCAATGAATGCATATAGCACTCACAAAAAAGTACTGTATTCTGAAATTCTGAAATTCATCATCTGGTCTTATATATATATATATATATATATATATATATATATATGCATACATATGCATACATACAGCCTAGTAGGTCCGGCTCTCCCGTCGGTAATTATTACTTGCGCTGGGTGCCTGAACAAGGAAGTAACAGCAAGCAGTTGGTACGGCACTCCGAGCGTCTAAACAAAGCAGGCTCAAGACGGCATTAAAGTAGACAACGTTTCAGTGCTTTTAATCCTGCACTTTCGTCAGGTCATATCTTGATATATGTATACCCAAGCCAAGCTCCGCCCTCTGAGGGTCTAACTATGTATTTAACTTTGTCAGTACACCTTTGAATTTTTGTCCTGCGACACCTTGTGACCTGTTTCTGCAAGAAAACACAACTGTTTAGTACTGTATCTAACACTGATGCTTCAAATGATTTAGAGCAAAGCAGCTGGTCATCCACATACTGGATAAGGACTGAGCTATCTGTAGTTACAAAAGATTGCAGGTTATTTTGCAAGTGTAAAGAAAGGCTGTCTAGAAATACTTTGCTTAATCTAGTTCAGGTATACTGAATTCGCTTGTAGGTAACAGCAATCAAATATTGAGAATCAGGATGTATTGGCACCGAGAAAAAAGCACTACATAAATTTATCACAGTGATATGTAGTGTCTGTGGGAATCTGCCTCGGAATGATGACTGGATTAGACATCACTAGAAAATACAATTTCACCCCCTTATTTAGTACCCTTAGATCCTGACTTAATGAAGGTCTATATGGCTGTTGTTTGCCTAGTCCAGTATAGTGTAATCTATTTCATTATCATCACATTTTTCTCATTGGTAGCCTGTATTCTACTGTATTCAATTTAAAATACTGTTACTTACACACATGGCTATTAACCAAACTGCACCAACAAACATCTCTTTACTTATCTCAAAATATCACTCAATCTGGCCCCTTCGGTCATCACAAGATCTACGTCTCTCATCCACACTCATTACTTGCTACCATGCATGATTACAAACTTTCCTCAGACTGCACCCACACTGTGAAATGCCCTACCACGTACAAGCATTCTCTGAAATCTCACCTATTCAGACAAGCTTATCAAATTCCAGAGCCACTCACATTACCTTCATTATCCTTCCTATGTAATGATATCCCCACACATATTTTCTTTCTTCACTCTCCCTTCCTACCGAACCTGGTTCACCACTGCATATCATGCAGCCCACTAAGAACCTTTGCAATCTGGAGGACAACTATGTACTAGATAGCATCTATCCTTCTGTATCAATGCCTATAATCTGTCAGGGATTTCAGCAAGCATATCCTTTACCTGCATTCATAGAATCGCAGTTGATACTGAAAGCATAGTGAGTAATCCCTATTACTTGTAGCAATCTGTGATGTTTAAGAAACAATACCTTTATCATTTCCTATAATTCTAGCTGCAGCAGCTTCAAAACCACCTTTGCTGTCTAGGGTTGTGTATGAGAACAGGAGGGCAGGGATATGCGCAGCAGTCAGGCGTTGTCTTTGGATAATTTCCAGGAGGAGCGAAAGATACATTTCTGTTCACTCTGGGAGGGGAAGAGTCTGCTGGAGTCTGTAGTGCCACAAGTGATGGACAACTGCATCCATAAATTCTACATGCATAACATATTCGATTATGAGACAACCTAGCTTGTGTATACTGCTAGGATTTTTTCCTGATTACAGTTCTCTACAATACTATCCCTGTAACTACACTTTCTGTGATTTGCAGCTTTCTCTACTGACTTTACCTGCAGAGTTATCAGTTTACTAATTAGTTATCATCTTAAAAATACAGTAGAGCCTACTACTGTAAAAAATACAACAAGATTATCAACATAAAAAAATAACATATCAACAATATTTCAGCAAATAAATCATAAAATCTGATCATGATCATTATTTATATTATAGTGCTTATTTATAAACTATTCCATGGAATTCAATTTTATTGTTTCCAAATAATTATTTTGATTTTAATGCAAACACATATCTTAAACGTTTGTATGACAAACATTTTAAAATAACAAATCATTGTCTTTTAACAGCATTTGTCAGATATCGTCAAACATTAATATGATGATGCAGGCGAGGCGTAGGATCAGCTGCTTTATACAAGGTGATTCAAAAGTCACAGTACACCCTTTTGTTTCAAAACTGTGCAGGGAATGGGAAAACTGAATACTTCAGTAAGGTATGGGTGAGGTGGGCTATCTTTTAGGGTATCTACCAAACATGGGCCCCATCTTGAATCTAAGTCAGTTTTCCCATTTTCTGCATAGTTTTTAAAACAAAAGGGTGTGCTGCGACTTTTGAATAACCCTGTATAGACTGCTCACCAGTGGAGGGGTGGAGTCTTGTGATCACCCCTCCCACACCCAACACATTCCATGCACATATCCCTCCAGCCAGCTGCTGGTGGCTACTGGTGTCATCTATCCGCAGACTGGTCAGGGACTGCGGGGACTGGTTTGCTTATATGTGCCCATAGTGGTGTATATAGTGCAGCATCATTATAGTCTGCCCATTGCAGATAAAAAGCATCTACTGTCTGATTCTTACCAAAAAATATAAAACTTTTCCTACCCCTTATCACAAAACTTTATATCTCAATACCAAAACTCATTTCGAGGAATTTCTACAAGTAAGGGTAGAAATGTATTTGTTTAATGTTAACTATAAGTTTCATAAATTTGTGAATAAGACTGGGAAACTACTCTTCAGTTTGTTGATAGGTACTCATCCCCAGATGTTAGTTCATTCACTTAAGACTTCAGATGGCTTTATGACAACTTCTGATAGTCAAAGTATATGATATATTTACAATTCCCCACCTCCTTTAGGTGGAGACTCGCCTATCATTGCCTCTGGTACCACTACTTCTTATCCAAATGAGTTTGTATTCTCATTTTGGGATCAACTCCCACTACCACAAATCTCTAATGAGTCGTAGCAAATGATTTCAGCCCCAATAACTTTAGAAGAGGTCACTCTGGCAATAAACAAAACTAAAGCCAGCAAAAGCTTTAGGACCCGATGGATATTCAAGTTAGTTTTATAAAATTTTACCTCCAAAAATTGGTGATACCTTAGCATCTTTTTATAATTATATTGTGGAACACAAGACTCTTCCTAGCTATTTCAATGCTGCAGTTATTAAAGTACAGGTTGAGTATCCCTTATCCAAAATGCTTGGGACCAGAGGTATTTTGGATATCGGATTTTTCCGTATTTTGGAATAATTGCATACCATAATGAGATATCATGGTGATGGGACCTAAGTCTAAGCACAGAATGCATTTATGTTACATATACACCTTATACACACAGCCTGGAGGTCATTTTAGCCAATATTTTTTATAACTTTGTACATTAAACAAAGTGTGTCTACAGTCACACAATTCATTTATGTTTCACATACACCTTATACACACAGCCTGAAGGTCATTTAATACAATATTTTTAATAACTTTGTGTATTAAACAAAGTTTGTGTACACTGAGCCATCAGAAAACAAAAGTTTCACTATCTCACTCTCACTCAAAAAAGTCCGTATTTCGGAATATTCCGTATTTCGGAATATTTGGATATGGGATACTCAACCTGTATTGCCTAACCTGGCAAGTACCTTTCAATACTGGGTTCATACAAGCCTTTATCATTATGAAACCTTGTTTGTTGTTTACAAAAATTCTAGCAGAAAGATTTAAGCCTGTATTACCCACTAGACCAAACAAGAATTATTTCTGGTAGACACTCAGTAGTGAACATTAGGAGCGTCTTGTCAATCATTTGTTATGTTAAATCTAATCTAGATCTTTTACTATGGCCTCATCTTTATCACACCTTACATAACTTTGCATTCCTTGATCTTTTTATTGATAGCCCTCACATCTTATACACCTCAACCACTTCCCAAGTGTCATGCAGTGGGTTCCTTTCTCTCCCCTTCTCGATAGGTAGAGGCACGAGACAGAGCTGCTCCCTTTACCCCTTCCTTTTTGCAATAGCAATTGAACCACTGGAACTCTCCATTAATATGGAGCATTTGAGATGGTACTGTGGAATTAAGAATTGCTTTATTTGCTGATGACACATTGTTGTTCCTTTCTGACTTTAAACATTCCCTCCCAGCAGTCACGAATCTAATTGACTCATTTGGGTTAATTTCTGGTTATAATATAAATATAACAAAATCGGAAATATTATGTTACTCTTTCAGAAAGTCCACCGTTTAAAATAAATTCTTCCCAAATTAAATACCTGGGGGTTATTATAAGTTCAATTGACAGACTTTTATATAGTCATATATAGAATACCATCCTTGTCCATAACGGAAAGATCATTTATAACATCTCACAAATTCTGCTTTTATAGTTACATCAACTATTATACTACATGAAATATTATCATTATGTGTTACAGCCAGTATCCCGTCTATAGATCTGCACTAAAGAGGTCTACAGTCACCAGGTCCACCACTAATGGTCCACATGCATTACATCAACTATTATACAACATGAGATATTATCATTATGTGTTACAGCCGGTATCCCATCTATAGATCTACACTAAAAAGGTCTACAGTCACTAGGTCCACCACTAATGGTCCACATGCATTACATCAACTATTATACTAAATGAGATATTATCATTATATGTTACAGCCAGTATCCCGTCTATAGATCTACACTAAAAAGGTCTACAGTCACCAAGTCCACCACTAATGGTCCACATGCATTACATCAACTATTATACAACATGAGATATTATCATTATGTGTTATAGCCGAAATCCCGTCTATAGATCTACACTAAAGAGGTCTACAGTCACCAGGTCCACCACTAATGGTCCACATGCATTACATCAACTATTATACTACATGAAATATTATCATTATGTGTTAAAGCTGGTATCCCGTCTATAGATCTACACTAAAAAGGTCTATAGTCACCAGGTCCACCACTAATGGTCCACATGCATTACATCAACTATTATACTACATGAGATATTATCATTATGTGTTACAGCCGGTATCCTGAATATGGATCTACACTAAAAAGGTCTACAGTCACCAGGTCCACCACTAATGGTCCACATGCATTATATCAACTCTTATACTACACAAGATATAATCATTATGTGTTACAGCCGGTATCCTGAATATGGATCTACACTAAAAAGGTCTACAGTCACCAGGTCCACCACTAATGGTCCACATGCATAAGGTCAACTGGGTCAAAAGGTCGACATGGTAGAAAGGTGGACAGTCAAAAGGTCAACAGGCTCAAAAGGTCGACAGGTTCAAAAGGTCGCCACATTTTTGGGGGATTTTTTACATTTTAACAACTTTTGCTGCATAAACTATCCATGTCACACACTATTATCATTAGTAACCTTGTGGCGAGGGAAGCAGAGCAGAGCCCGTGAGGGAAGCAGTCAGAGCCCATGAGGGAAGCAGAACAGAGCCTGCGAGGGAAGCAGAACAGAGCCTGCGAGGGGACGCATTTCAACAAATTGGGGTAAAAATAAATAAAAAACACAAAACACCCAAAATTTTATTTTTGTTGTCGACCTTTTGACCCTGTCGACTTTTTGATTGTCAACCTTACAACCCTGTCGACCTTTTGACTGTTGACCTTTTACTGTGGAACTAATGACTGTCTATCTTTTAAATGTCTACCTTCTGTATCAGAACCGTTCCAGCTTATGGCCCATTTTATGCTGTAAGGAAATCAGCTGCATATGTAGTAATATTTACCAATGTATATGATATTACTTTACCATGCTCTTTCTTATTTCCCTATGAAAGCGACACTTCATGAAAAATCTCCATTACACAGATCCCACTGGAGAAGAGATGATATTTAATGAGAGGGGAGATCTGCCCTCTAAGTGGGCTTTAGCAAACTGGGTCATATACAGAATTGGCCCTTTATATGAGTTTAATGTAAAACACGTGACCACTTTTGAAGATGACCAGGTTTACCATCTGGAACCAGGAAAAATCACATGGAAAAAAGGCACGGTAAGAGAATATCAGGAATATCACACACTTATTACTCAGTTTATGTTTGACAGAAGATTCTGACAAAATAGTTTATGAAGTAAATTAGTACGTGGTCTGGAGGATGATAGTTACAATGTCACAGCCACTATGTTGGTGCAGGGATCCTGTCATGTCGTAAACCCAACATATAGTTTTTCACCCATGCAATAGTCATAACTGTGAACATGTAACTACTGTAATATTCAGATTGTTTAAAGTTATAACACCCACATAGGTCAAATGCTCTAAGTAAGCAATAGGGACTTTGAGGAGGATCAGGAGGACGTACAGTAGCATCACAACTAGTAATGGAAGGGGATGAAGAGGAGGGTTTGGAATCAGAGAGTCAATCCGAATTTAGTGCCAGCAACATCCAATTTAATTATGATGAAAGTTGTGCCCTGGTGTCTACCACTGTGCCTGTCTATGACAGAATTTTGGGAACAAACCTCCCTGCCCAGGAAGAAACTTTAAGGAAATTGGTCTGCAGTGTAGTTAATGCTGAAGGTGAAGTTCATGGCCATTGCAAAAATGATTGATCAGATATTAAAAGATGTTTAAAAGAGAAAATGGCAGAGAAGTTGAGATCAGCTACATGTACAGGAGGTTAGCATCCCTTACTTAAGGATTATGCCGCCTATGTTGACGGATTCAAGCCAGTAAAGCCCCCAGAGATCATTGAAGGACTCAATATCAATGATACAGGGAGACCCCAACTATAATCTGTGTCTGGTAAGTACACACATCATTTTTGTTTAAAAAAACATGCAAATTTAAATGATCTAATGTTGCTCTTATATGCACTTTGGGTCCATTTGGATAACTAACACACCATTAATTTTTGGAGCCTACACTCATTGGTCCTTATACGAGGTTTCAAATATAAATGTTTGTTTCATTTAAAATTGGAAACATCTATTGGTATAATTAATAATCCTAAAAAAACTAAACATTTTAGTTATTCATTTGCTTTATTTATTACCAGAACTATTTACACAAATGTAATAAATGTTAATGAATGATGGTCCATCACATGTGTATTAGACACCTCCAGGGACACAGGAGATTAGACAACATGTGGAACATTACGTTCTAGATTTCATTCAGGAGAAGTCCATGTTGATGAAACATTGGCAGAGAGAAATGCAAACTGCACAGAACAACCAACACAAGAAGAACAAGCCCCCAGGCCCAACAACAACAAGCCCCCAACTAAAACAACAAGCACAACCTGAACATGACACAAGCAATATGGAAGGCTACATGGAATAATTCAGAAATTTCCAATGTGATTTTATGGAGGATAAAAAAGCATATTATTTGGCACTTATGCAAAATCCATCATAATACAACTGCATCAGACGGAACATTGACCCACACTGATAGTGCTGCATACAGTGGAGAAAAGATTGATAGTGTTTAACAAAGCTGTAAGACAACAGTCACAATCTCAACAGCAGATGACAAATCAGATTGTCACCATCAATCGGCTACAAAGCTACAGCAGTTATCTCAATATGAACCTACATAAGCCACTAATTCTGCTAACGGGTGTGGTGTGTAAGGTCGATGGTAAGTAGGTCGACAGTCTTTAGGTCGACCACTATTGGTCAATAGTAAGTATGTTAACACGGTCTGAAGGTTGACAGGGTCTTTAGGTCGACATGTTCTAGGTCGACAGGTCAAAAGGTTGACATGAGGTTTTTATGTTTTTTTGGTGACGTTTTCTCCGTACAGTGAACGGAACCCCAATTAGTGCACTGTGTCCCCTCACATGGCTCACTTCGCTCACCATGCTTCAGGCAAGGTGCCTCAATCTGCTCCCGCTGCGTCCGGCACAGGTTATTATTCCCAATCGTAGTCCGTGTGGATCGTTAAGTAAGAAAAAGTTTAAAAAATGAAATTTATTTTGAAAAACTCATGTCGACCTTTTGACCTGTCGACCTAGAACATGTCAACCTAAGGACCATGTCGACCTAGAAATCATGTCGACCTACTTACTGTCGACCAATAGTGGTCGATATAAACATTGTCGACCTACTTACTGTCGACCTAGAGACCGGATCCCCTGCCAACACGAGCTTATAAAGAACACCAGCAGAATCCACAAGCAGCACACCACCCAGAAGGATGAAGCAGAGGAAGGTCCAGAGGTGGAAACAGGAGTCTACTCATGAGAAGAAAGTGATAAATGATGCCATTATTTCTAAATCATGTGATGTTTGTTGCAATTGCTGCAAAGTAAACTCTATTAGTTTCACAAACATCTTATTTAACATTACAATACACTTTCTTTGTTGGTAGACTACACAATGCTAAACAATTAACATTAAAAATACATATGTGTGACATTGTTTCTGCATATAGCAGCGTTCTGCAGAAGGACCGTAATGCGTTCTGGTCAGGGCATGCCGCTCTGTCCGCATCGCTAGCCACCTCTAAATAGAATGACTGGCTGGCAGGAGTGGGAAAATTCATGTGACCCCCAGCTCCCATTCAAAAGATGGCATAGTGGTGCACATGCCCCGCCATGCCAGGAGTTGTTTGCTGCATCGCACCACAACATATGAGGACACATCTTCATTAATTATGGAGAGATTTATGTTGCTTGCAGTTGTTTAATATGCTTATGTTTTAAAAAAACAGTTATTGGTAGTAATGGGTTCAAAGGCTGTCCACACACTCCACCAAAGTGCATCATGGTTTTCCTAAATATTTATGTTATTACAATTTATAGATATTTATTTATTTATTTATTTTTGTTTAAGAGGAAAATAAGGGGATAACCCAATCTTGCTTTTGGAAACCTCCAAGGCAGTTATAAGAGGTGACATTATAAGCTATGTTTCCGCAAGACGCAGGGAAGAAAAAGTCAGATTTAAAGTCCATTAGGAAGCTATGGCTGCGGCTTTTCAACTTTATGTTGACAGTGCCAATGATACCAATTTTACATCTTATAAGCAAGCCCGTCGTCTGCTGGAAACAAACCTGTTGTCCCAGTCTAAACAAAAATTGGATCACATGAAAAATAAATATTTTAGTTGGGTAATAAATCGGGCAACTTACTGTCTCATATGTCCAAATCGGGGCGTAAACGTAACCACATTCATATTATTAAAAATCCTTTGAATGGTGAGGTATAGTCTCGAAATTCAGACATAATTGCCAAATTTCAACCATTCTACGAACAATTATATACTGTAGATCACAGTATATATTCACAAAATTACAAGATAACTTGTTATATAAGGCACATCTACCTAAATTATCAAGTTGCCAAATAAGCTTTATAGAACGTGACATTTCCATGGAAGAATTACAAAGTACTATTTCAAATCTCCCAGCTCATAAAGTTCCAGGCCCAGATAGGCACACCAGTGACTACTTCAAGATGCTCAAACAGGATATCTGCCCAATTTTGTTGGACCTTTATCGCCTAATACATAGGCAATATCCTGATTACTCTACATTTAACACTTCTCACAATTTTTCTGGCTAAACCCAACAAGGACCCTCAATTAGTTTCATCCTAATTACTTTATTGAATTTTAATTTTAAAATATTGGCAAAAACACAAAAAAATAAACTCTACTTTTGTCAAATTTATTTGGAATCATAAACGTCAGAGGATAGGTTTGTTTAGACTCCAACAACCCTCATTTAGTGGAGGAATTCATTTTCCTAACTTAACAAATTATAATCATGCGGCTTTGTTATGTCATCTTTGAGACTGGCTGCATAATACGTGTATATATACAGACTCCGCATTGGAAGAATTCTTGCAGGGTTTAAGTTTAGTCTCTTTGCCCATGCCCATGACCAGGAAATACCAGAGAAGATACGGGAGAATACATTGCTTTGGAACACCCATAAGCTATGGCATATACTGCGTCATAAAAAAGGTTTTAATGCCTATAAATTTATTTTCCTTCCACTCCTTTATAATCTAGATTTCCGATATGGCCAAGCAATAAATCCATTCTTGTTATGGGCATATAGAGGAGTGAAGTCCATCGGTTGTTTCGTGGATACAGTGTCCAGGAGGCCTCTCACATTCCATCAGGTGGTTCAGAAATATGACTTTTTGTCCTCAATACCCTTTTCTTATTGTCAAACACAACATTATGTAAATCAAGTTATTTGTAATTTTTCTGATCAGGATTGGAACAATTCATTTGACACATTTTTATCTTATCCTCCACCCAGGGGCGTTTCTACAGAGGAATGGGCTCATGTGCACCTCCTGGTGGGCCCCCTTCTCTGAACGGCACTGTAGACTCCAGCATTGTGCCAGAGTCTACTGCGAATGTGCAGGCCTCCGGAAACATGGCGCCTGCCATGCTCCAGGGACCAATTTGCCTACTGTGTATGGCCATTTTGGCAGCGATTTCTGCAGCGACTGCAGCACATGGTGCTGGACTCCAAAATGGTAAATATTAAAATGGGTGCAATGTGTGCGATGTGGGACCCCCCTGGACCCTGGGGCCCGTGTGCAGTGTGGGACCCCCCTCGACCCTGGGTGCAATGTGTGCAGTGTGGGACCCCCCTGGACCCTGGGGCCTGTGTGCACCACACACATTGCACCCATTCTAGAAACGCCAATGCCTCCACCTGATTACAAAGCAATTTCTAGACACTATACCGTGCTACATGATAAAACTGAATAAGATACAATTCAGTCTGGATTGCCCCAATGGCGACAGCATTTTCCTAACATTACGGTCGACATGTTACTAAAAAATCTATGTGACTCCTGTCGTATCATTCCTGCCAGTTCATACAGGGAATGGTTCATAAACATTCACCACAGATCATATATTAGTCCACATAGAAGCTATGTAATGGTCTTGTCCTTCACGTACAGATGACCTCAATGTCTAGGGGAGAATGCAGACCTCTATCATAGTTTGTGGTTTTGTCCAAGAGTTAGGCCATTTGGGCTTAGAGTTTACAGATATACCCTCAATAATTTGGTAAATTATCTGCCATTTACTCCTGAATGGGCTATTCTGGGTATCCCTCCCCAGGGTCAACGGGTGTCCTGGGGATTCCGCAAACTTTTATTGATTTTGAGCTCTGCAGCTAAAAAGACTATTCTTCAAGTTTGGACTCATTCAGAAACACCCCCATTTTCTTTATTTAAAGAAAAATGTTTTATCTATTTTGAATGGACTGGATTAAAGTGTCCTTGGAAAAGGAATCTAGAGTAGCCAAATTTTTTGTACTTTGGGAAAGATATATCTCAATTATTCCCACCCATACTAAGCAATTACTTATCAAATGTTTTTTGACCACTTCATGGAATCTAACAAGGCTGGTGGATAATGATCCACCGATATAGTATGAATACTACTGGAGGTGTCGCCGGCGTCTCCTACATCTTATGATATATTTCATATTTTATATTTTATATTTTACATACTGTTAACCGATTAACATTGTATTCATTATATTAAAATTACCTTTTCATTACTGTCACTTTTGCAACAAAGGTCATTGATATTATTTTGTATCAAGCTTCAGAATTGTCAATAAAATATTTTGGAAAAGAAGAAAATAAGACAGCTTCAACACATAGAACTCTAAATGAGGGTTTGTGTGACCTGCAAAAAATACTTTGTATTTGCTGCATGAGATGATGGAATTATGACCCCAGGTTTATCACTATATACTGGTATAGGCGTGTGGGAAGCCAAATCTTGCATGAAGGCAAATTTATGCAGTATAATGCAACTCACCACAATATCTGCAACCTTTCCAGGAAAATAAATAAGCACCCCTCCTGATATGTCTAGACATCTCAGCCTGTTCTTCAAATTCCAAAGATGCACTGTGTCACAATCCTAGTGGATAAAAACTCTTCATCATATTTTGGTGTAATGCACAATAGTAGATTTGGGAATTTAGGTGCTTCACTAGTATGGTTGTGGCCTCTTAGCAACACTCAGGATCTATCCCAATGATCCTTAAACTAAACAAGAAATATATATGGTACAGAAGATGACACTACTGATTTTATCACCGTTTAGGATGGATACAGTGGTAGGAATGTCTAAATCAGTGTACATAGTAATTAGTAACATGAGATAAACAGATTAAGCTGACTAAATTGTACATTCCTTAAAACTATATGGAATGATCATCTAGAAATCATTGTATTCCCTTTTCTTTGTTATTCCTCTGGCCATAAAGTACAGGGCACAAATTAATTTCTTCAGCCCAGAAACTACATTCAGTAATTATTATCTGTATAAGTTCTAAATACTCTCTCATCTGCTCATAGACATTTGGGAGGTTTTACTATTCAAATTAAATGTTTATGCTTGAGGGCTACCTGATGTCTTAAAACATGGCAAGCATGGAGCCTGTGCTGCCCCTGGTTTCAGTGCAATTGTGTCTCCAGCCATCCTGAGATCATCATCTCCATCTCACTGCTACAGTCATCTTTAATAGAAATCAGGACTTCCACAATTGTCAAGAAGGGTAGAGCCATTTTATAGGCTAACAATTAGTAATTGTGTGTGTGTATGTCTTAAAGCAATAGTTTTATGGATTTCTATGTATCTCATCAGCCAGTTTTTATGGTTACATCTGACAACTATGTCTCACAGAAAAAAATAACTCTGATTGTGTATGTATGAACGCTGGAAGGTGGAGAACCCACTTACCTGCCCTTAGGTTTTTTAATTATTATGGGCCATTGGACTTGCTGTCTACATATTAGAATGGATGCTTTATAAGACAAGACCTGGATACATGTATATAGTGTGTCAGTATTGGGGATGTTAGGGACCCACCTGATGAATTGTGTGCATATTTTTAGCCAAACATGTGCTAAGAACCTCAATATTACTCCATGTTAAATTGCAGAGTTCACTATAATTGTTGTGATTATCAGTATCCCTAGTGCGTAGAGAACATTTTATCTCTTCCTTCATGTTACTACAAGTCTAAGGATGGCCTTAACTCTTATGTTTAAAATCAGGGTGTGCATTCAAGCTCCCCCACTTCAACCTTTATGTTTCACAACACTTGTATCCAGTAAAGAGTGATTCTGGCAGTTTTCTGGCAATTTTCATTTTACATAGAAACATAGAATTTGTCGGCAGATAAGAACCACTTGGCCCATCTAGTCTGCCCCTTATTTTTTTTTATTTATTTTTTTATATTCTTTTTATCACTAACCTTATTTGATCCTTATTTCTTTGTAAGGATATCCTTATGTCTCTCCCATGCATGTTTAAATTGCTCTAGTCATGGTCTACAAAGTCTTCACCTTCATTGCAAATTTACAGAACAGCTTTTTCAATTTAATTGATGTTACTGGGATCTCATTTTCAGGGTAACAATGTCAACAGAAAGTTATTGAGAATATAACATATTTAAAATAAGCAATCCATAACATGTACACATCTAAGGGACATCTTCTTTGATAGATGTTACAATATCAAGAGAGAGTGTTTCTATAATTAACTTATACTTAAATTTAGAAATAAATAGTATTTTATAAATTGCATGGAGAATGTGTCAATCAACCAATCCCAGGAAAAATTGCAATTGTAGTCCGATGTTATGTGTCAGCTGAACATCTGCATACAGTATTAAACCTGGGCAACCAACTACTGAGTTGCTAACCTGAACCCCATCGAAGCACCTCCACTGACAGCATGCCAAAGATTTCCACACCCATGACCATGCCATACCGCCATACATTCAGAACCAGAGGTGGATCCACCAAACCCACTTCCAGCTGCAATGCTCCTAGGAGATGGCAGTGAAAGCAAAATTGAAACATACATTTTATTATTTTTGCCTGATAAAATATTGTTTGCATATAGGGGCTAATTCAGTTAGGATCGTAAAAAGTAAAATTTTGCAAAAACTGCGGCCAATCACAAAATTGCGAAAGCATGCCCAAATGGAAAATCTGCAACAATAATTTAATGTTACAAAAAAAAGGTGGACTTGCCATATTTGCACTGTTTGCGATGAGATTTAAAAATCTGCATTTTTTTTGCAAAATAACTTACAATTAGTCGCATTTTTTGTGTAAAGGTTTTTGATGTCACAATTTAACATCAACCACACATAACATTGAGCAAACCATGCCTATTGACAGGATGCGTCATAACAACAAGACGAGCTACTGTACTTCCGCTGGTGAATCCACAAATACAGGCGGAAAAAGGAAAAAAATATGTTTTTTTATGTTGAAAGTTTACATACATGACATATTAATGTTTCTTTGTTATTAATAACATTCCTTATGTTTTTGTTTAATGTGAAACTATTTAAAAAAACAAAACAAAAAAGTGGTGCATAATTCAAAATGTCCTCAAAATCACAATTCTTGTGGTGATGTTATTATACATGTTTCTTTGTCAAGGAAAAAAAAAAAAAAAACAACAACAACCTTACACATGTATGTGGGTATGATTTTTGAAGATAATAATTGTTTGTTGCTTTAAATCTTAAAAAACTCAGCTTTAAAACAAAAAGCCATTAACCAAACTAAAACAAAAAAACTTGCTTGTAAATGTTATTGTACATGTTTGTAGGAAACAAATGTTTTCTTGACAAACCTGCGTTGTTATAAACTTAAAGAATTATTAGTTTACTAACATATTTTAGAGTAATACATGTGTTTGTTAAATAGTTTAATGCTCCCTTACATGTTGTTAAGTTTCAATGCAGCTGAATAAAGTGAATTGTGGTCAGCAGTGTGAGCTGCTTCAGCTGGGTGTAATGACGCAATGATTGCAGTATACATCGAACATTCTACAACTGAGGTCAGCTTGTGCAGATTTTAAGATAGACATGCAGTTACTCAGAAAGTGCACACCATAAATTTGCATTCAGTTGCAAAAAATGCGTATGCTCAGCATATCTAAAATCTGCCTATGCCGACAACACACACCCGCTCGTAGTTTCTGCGAGTCCAGCCATTTAGTATGACCCCTACACACCTAGTTTTCATAGTGTATATGCAGTTTTTGCTATGTCTCAGAAGTTGTATTTTTTGTCTCAGATTCTACTTCATGCATGACTGTTGTGTGCGTAATTTCACAATTTTTTTGCGATATTTGCAGTTTTTGCGTTCCTTGTTTAATAAGCCCCATAGTGTGTTGCCCTTATTGATTAATTTGTATTCATTTATACATATTTAAAATTAAACATACATTCACTTTGTACTTTCAAGTGTCTTTTTCCAAAAGATTAAAACAATAATTTTAAAAATATTACTGTCCCCAAATGTTTCTTAAATCTATATTTTCATAGGGAAATGATAAGTCCCACTACAGTATTTAACACAATGCTTAGGAATACAAAACATTGGCTACATAAATGTTATGTCTGTTCTCATGAACCCCGGCACCAGAATCCCTACCTGCGGTCATAATGCCAATGCCAGAACTCCGATAACAGATGAAATGCCGATGCCAGAATCCCAACCGCAAGCATCTGATGGTAAGTATGCAGGGGGCTACGGGTAGGGTTAGGCTTGGTAGGGAGAGTTAGCGGAGGAGGTTGGGGTTAAGCTGCAGGAAGGGAGGGTTAGGGGGAGTTTGGGGAAGGGAAATTATAATTACCTAGCCCCCATCAAAATAATCTTCATCATGATGCTATGGATGGTCTTTTGACTGCCAGCATCCTGGACACCAACATATCATATCACACCAAACCCACACAAAGGACAAAGTCATATATTAAAGTATGGTAAAAGTCAAAAGGTTGTCCTTTGTTTCTATGCAAAATTGTCTAAGGGTAAAGGATTTACAGTAACAGTGGTTCATGTATAAATGTGTGTATAGTGTGAAACCAGACTATTGAATACATTGCACATACACTAAACAACAATCACACTTTGAAAAAGGTCCTGAGAGGATCAAAACGCGTCAGTGATGAGAGAGTGTATATACATGGGACTTTCCTGAGACTCTGGACACTTGGCTATAAAATAAAACCTTTTTGTGAGTATTCACGTGGTTGCTATTGTGAGTTTTTAGTACGCATTTGAGTTAATCACTTGGGTGACCTTTGGGTGCTGATACACATAAAGAAACCTTTATGTGCATTATCACAGTCATATAAAAGTGAGCTTTAGGTATGTTAGTTCAAAAAAAGATTTTCTATCGGGCGACCACTGACTATAATATCCCTGCACAGTGGTGTATATTGATTGGAAGTTTCACTATACTACACATTGCCTTGTCATTCTGTTTTGCTTTCCTATATACCCAAATTTGGAGAAAAAATTCCCCTTAAGAAGATTCACTAATCGGACAAGTATAAGAATCCTTTATAAGAGGATTACAGCTACATTTGCTGTTTGTGTTAGGTACGCTGTCATTTACTTGTTGTCACCACATTCCAGAATGTATGGATATCTTGTTTGAAAAGAAACCTTTATAAATTCAGAAGACCCACTCTATGAAGTGAGTTCCGGTACGCTTGAATCTATTGATGTGTATTTGCTCTCTTGTAAACCGCTATAATTGAGAAATATTTTATACTCAAGACATTACTACACATTTTTTGTTTTTGCTTTTCTTTCTTTTAATATAAACTACCTCTGGAGAATAACCTGGATTTGAAGTGGAATTATTTCTGCTGAACCAGTAACTTTGTTGGTTTGATTCATGTGTTGCCTTTGATCTATTGTCTTGTCTCAAATATTTTTGTTACTAAATAACATTCAGCTTGCATCTATATTTGAAATTATTTAATAGCCAAATCCATCTTTCAAGCTGATAATTTGTAATGGTCAATTTTGCCAATGATCTACAACTTTTCTACACTTTGGAGTGTTTGTAAAAAAAAAAAATGTACCCCCCCAAAAAAAACCTCTAAGGGTGTGTACACACTAGGATAACATTGCAAACAGTGATATGTCATCCGCTATAGTACCCGACATCAGCAAGTGCATGCACACTTGCCGATGTCCGGAGTGGTGAACGCCAATGGGAACAGGGGCTTGTCTTCGATATTACCCATCAGACCTGCAATCAGCTGTTATATATCATTTGTACACACTAGATGATATCGTTCTGAACCAGCCAATATCAGCCAGATTGTGTGCAATTTCACCCAGTGAAGAACCAACTGATTAATGTCTGCTTGAACTGACTCACATTTTCTCTACACCGAGAGTCACCTGATGGTTCAAATCCCCCTGCTTGTTCACTGTGCATTACTTATTTTGGGGCTTAAATTGTCCTAAAGCCATATTATGCAATACACAACAACTGAGCACAATGTACGACACTTTGGATAGAAAGTACAATAAAATGTGTTGTATTATGGTTTTAGTCAATGTGTGCATTATTATACTTATTCATAGCAGGAGAATATGGGAGTGACAACAAAGTGAAAAAGTAACAGCAATACTCAGCAATACCTGTAAGGCCATGAGACAAAAGCAAGGAAATCGTGTTATAAAAAACATATTGTAATGTGGCTTGATAATATAGAGCCAGTGTAGCCTGTATTTACCCATCAGCCTACCCTTGAGCAATTCTCCTGCCTCAAATAGACAGATATCTCCCACTACATCTTTGCTTTATATAGCAGCATGCTGTAGTGGGATCATGATGCATATGCATAGCTGCCAGGCTCCCAGTGAAATGAATTGTACAGAATAAATAGCGAGAGCATGACCCACTATGCCACACGTTGTATGCTGCGATGAATGTTCATCACAGTATCAACGTAAAGGGACACATCATTATTATGGAGAGACGACTGACTGAGGATAAAGACATAACATGAGCCAGGATAGCCAACTACAACACTCATGAGAAGCTGTCATGCTGAGCCTTGTAGTTCCACAAATAAAATTCATATTCACACTCTATAGTACTAAGCACTGCTAATCAGAATACTTATAATACAATCTGCAATCAAATAGAGCAAAATTAAGGTGCTTAGCATTATTTTTGGCCAACAATATATGGGCTCACCAACTGCGACCTCGTAACCTCATTTTGTGGGTCCCTAACACTAGGGTTCAAGTCCATGACTTGGGACTACCTTAGTCAGCACAAGACAACCACCCAAATGCATCACACTAGTGAGAGGATAAAGTGGTAGAAAGTGTTACATAAATAAGACACAGAAGATATGAGTTAGGATTATTATATTGGTGAGAAGTAACACATACAGATGTATATATTTGCATAGTTGCATGCCCTGCAGAAAGCCATGTTGCAGCATGCTGGGTCACAGTAAAGATGAGCATGGCTACATCTGTAGAATGTAAAAGGTGTTACATATTACAAAATAACGGGCATGATGCCTAGTAAGGTATATGTGGGCTCCATCCTTAGGTGGTCTCAGCTTAATATGTGTGTGCAGTCAGTAGCACCCAGGACATTAGGCATACCTGAGATATTATAGCAATCTACCCTAATTCATGTCACTGTGACTTCTGGCTACAGAAGCAGATTTAGGTGTCGCTCAGATCCATCAGTGAAGCCAGGACGTGTGTCAAGTACCTATAAAGGGTGGGCTGGGAACTTCCAAGTACTCACCCAGTGACTGATTGAAAGAAGATGTAAAAAAAATGTAACATAGAAAACAGTTTGTGCAGCACAGATACTGTGCAAGACCATCCAATGTCTGGGTCTACATGACCCTTGACGAAGTCATAGAAATGCATTAAGTTGTTATGAGTGAGACAGAACATCTGGAGGTCATCACCATCAGATTTGGGTTTAAACAGTCCTGAAAAAAAACTAGGTCTATGAATCATGTGCGGTACCTGAGGATACTGCACATCCTGCTCTGTTTGCTGTTCCTGTGTCCTTTCAGTCAGGTGATAAGGTGAGCCACGTAAGAGGAGGACACAGCAACACACGTGACTCAGCCATGGATCACCCACCAGGATTGCTGCAGGTAATTTAGGGCACTTATATTTGCATCATCCACTTGGGAGATATCACAAACACAGAAACACACAGCTCATTTGGTCATCTATGTGATTCTTCCGAGTTGATTGCTCGTTAGCTGCTTTTAGCAGCAGTGCAAACGCTACGCTGCCGCCCTCTGGGAGTGTATCTTAGCTTAGCAGAACTGCTCGAAAATCTTTTCATGCAGTTTCTGAGTAACTACAGACCTACTCCTACCTTGCGATCACGGCAGACAGGTTAGTTCCTGTTTTGACATCACATACACGCCCTGCGTTCGGCCAGCCACGCCTACGTTTCCCCAGCCACTCCCCCATTTTCCCAGGCACGCCTGCGTTTTCATCTGACACGCCTGCATTTTTAGCACACTCCCGGAAAACGGTCAGTTACCTCCCAGAAACACCTACTTCCTGTCAATCACTCACCGATCAGCAGAGCGACTGAAAAGCTTCGCTCGGCCCTGTGTATAACTGCATACTTTTGTGTGAAAGTACTTAGCGCGTGCGCACTGCAGCCCATACGCATGTGCAGAACAGCCAAATGTTATCCTGATCGCTGTGATGCGAAAAATGGCAGCAAGCGATCAACTCGGAATGAGGGCCTAAGACAAGACACCAATGTGTCAGTGATTTATGATTTAGCTAAGTTGTCATCTCCTGTGCTGTAAATGTCTTGTATCTTATTATGAGGTCACAGGTGTGAACCCAGGCTCGGTACTACCTTACACATTGTATATGCATTAGATAGATAACAACTCTGTGACAATTAAACAGTATGTAATTAGAGATGAGCGAATTTGGTTCCTCGAGATCCGAACCCCCCGAACTTCAACTATTTTACACGGTTCCTAGGCAGCCTCGGATCTTCCCGCCTTGCTCGGTTTACCCAAACGCACCCGAACGTCATCATCCCGCTGTCGGATTCTCGCAAGATTTGTATTCTATATAAAGAGCGCGTGTCGCCGCCATTTTCCCTCGTGCATTGGAGATTGAACGGAGAGGACATGGCTGCGTTCTCTTCCTGAAAAGCTCCGTAATCTGTGCTCAGTGTGCTGCAAATAATCTGTGCTCAGTGTGCTGCAAATATCTGTGCTCAGTGTGCTGAAAATATCTGTGCTCAGTGTTCTGCAAATATCTGTACTCAGTGTGCTGCAAATATCTGTGCTCAGTGTGCTGCATTGTGGTGACTGGGGACCACCAGTATATAATTATACTTACAGTATTACAGTACAGTAGGCCATTGCTGTATGTTGCAGCTCTGTGTCACTGCAAGTATCCATTCCATATCTGTGCGGCATTTTTGTGAGCAGTATATATATCGTATATATAGTATTACAGTGCAGCATTTTGGTGACCCAACAGTATATAGTTGTGTACAGAAGGCCATTGCTGCATCTTGCAGCTCTATCTCACTGCAAGTATCCGTCCATTCCGTTTTCTTCCAGTGATTTGGACCAATAAAACCATTGATTAGAACAAATAATTCCAGTTATTTTGACATTTTCTTCCAGTGATTTGGACCAATAATACCATTGATTAGAACGAATAATTCCAGTGATTTTGTCAATTTCTTCCAGTGATTTGGACCAATAATTCCATTGATTAAAACAAATAATTCCTGTGATATTGAGGCGTCACTTAGCTTAGCTGTCCAGCGGCCTTGGTGCACCTCTTTTTCTCTTTTCTTTGCATCATGTGCTGTTTGGGGCTTTTTTTTTTTAAGTGCCATCCTGTCTGACACTGCAGTGCCACTCCTAGATAAGCCAGGAGTTTGTGCCGCCCTCTTGGGTCACTTTGCTTAGTCATCCAGCGACCTCGGTGCAAATTTTATGACTAAAAATAGTATTGTGAGGTGTGTGGTGTTCAGAGTAGTCAGGAAATTAGTGGAAATTATGGTTATTGAGGATAATAATACTATAGGATCGAAATTACCCCCAAATTCTATGATTTAAGCTGTTTTTGATGGGTTTTTGAAGAAAAACACCCAAATCCAAAACACACCCGAATCCGACAAAAATTTTTCAGGGAGGTTTTGCCAAAACGCTTACGAATCCAAAACACGGCCGAGGAACCAAATCCAAAACCAAAACACAAAAGCCGAAAAATTTCCAGTGCACATCTAGTTATTTCTATATCTAATTTCATTAATGATTCACTTATTTCTCCCTGTTTAAGATCCCCAAATCCCGGTGCAACGACAGATGTTCTCCTGGATACAGAAAAGCCTCTAATGGAGGATTCCATGTCTGCTGCTATGACTGCATCCCATGTTCTGAGGGAGAAATGTCCAATGTTACAGGTAAAGATGTGTTATACACTGGAAAAATCACCATTTGAGAGTAACTGAGGATACAATTGCTATGGTAAATGCACTCAGGAAACAGTAGAGTATGGTAAATGCACTCAGGATACAGTAGAGTATGGTAAATGCACTCAGGAAACAGTAGAGTATGGTGAATGCATTCAGGAGACAGTAGAGTATGGTAAATGCACTCAGGTGACAGTAGAGTATGGTGAATGCACTTGGGTGACAGTAGAGTATGGTAAATGCACTCAGGAAAGAGTAGAGTATGGTGAATGCATTCAGGAGACAGTAGAGTATAGTAAATGCACTCAGAAGATAGTAGATTATGGTAAATGCACTCAGGAGACAGTATAGTATGGTAAATGCACTCAGGATACAGTAGAGTATAGTAAATGCACTCAGGAGACAGTTGAGTATGGTAAATGCACTTAGGAAACTGAAGAGTATGGTAAATGCACTCAGGAGACAGTAGAGTATGGTAAATGCCCTCAGGAGACAGTAGAGTTTGGTAAATGCCCTCAGGAGACAGTAGAGTTTGGTAAATGCACTCAGGAG
This sequence comes from Pseudophryne corroboree, assembly GCF_028390025.1. NCBI lineage: Eukaryota > Metazoa > Chordata > Amphibia > Anura > Myobatrachidae > Pseudophryne > Pseudophryne corroboree. The sequence goes on along the minus strand of NC_086444.1, from coordinate 1,235,065,985 downwards.
ACAGTAGAGTATGGAGAATGCACTCAGGAGACAGCAGAGTATGGTGAATGCACTCAGGAAAGAGTAGAGTATGGTGAATGCACTCAGGAGACAGTAGAGTATTGTAAATGCACTTAGGCAACAGAAGAGTATGGTATATGCACTCAGGAGACAGTAGAGTTTGGTAAATGCACTCAGGAGACAGTAGAGTATGGTGAATGCACTTAGGAGACAGAAGTAGAATATGGTAAATGCACTCAGGAGACAGTAGAGTATGTTGAATGCACTCAGGAGGCAGTAGAGTATGGTCAATGCACTCAGGAGACAGTAGAGTATGGTAAATGCACTCAGGATACAGTAGAGTATGGTCAATGCACTCAGGAGACAGTAGAGTATGGTAAATGCACTCAGGATAAAGTAGAATATGGTAAATGCACTCAGGAGACAGTAGAGTATGGTAAATGCACTCAGGAGACAGTAGAGTATGGTAAATGCACTCAGGATGAAGTAGAATATGGTAAATGCACTCAGGATACAGTACAGTATGGTAAATGCACTCAGGAGTCAGTAGAGTGTGGTAAATGCACTCAGGAGACAGTAGAGTATGGTAATTGCACTCAGGATACAGTAGAGTATGGTAAATTCACTCAGGATACAGTAGAGTATGGTAAATGTACTCAGGAGACAGTAGAGTATGGTAAATGCACTCAGTAGACAGTAGAGTATGGTAAATTCACTCAGGATACAGTAGAGTATGGAAAATGCACTCAGGGGACAGTAGATTATGGTAAATGCACTCAGGTGACAGTAGAGTATGGTTAATGCACTCAGGATAGAGTACAGTATGGTAAATGCACTCAGGAGTCAGTAGAGTATGATAAATGCACTCAGGAGACAGTAGAGTATGGTAAATGTACTCAGGAGTCAGTAGAGTATGGTAAATTCACTCAGGATACAGTAAAGTTTGGTAAATGTACTCAGGAGACAGTAGAGTATGGTAAATGCACTCAGGGGACAGTAGAGTATGGTAAATGCACTCAGGAGACAGTAGAATATGGTAAATGCACTCAGGAGACAGTAGAGTATGGTAAATGCACTCAGGATACAGTACAGTATGGTAAATGCACTCAGGAGTCAGTAGAGTCTGGTAAATTCACTCAGGAGACAGTAGAGTATGGTAATTGCACTCAGGATACAGTAGAGTATGGTAAAAGCACTCAGGATGCTGTAGAGTATGGTAAATGCACTGAGGAGACAGTAGAGTATGGTAAATGCACTCAGGAGACAGCAGAGTATGGTAAATGCACTCAGGAGACAGTAGAGTATGGTAAATGCACTCAGGGGACAGTAGAGTATGGTAAAAGCACTCAGGATGCAGTAGAGTATGGTAAATGCACTCAGGAGACAGTAGAATATGGTAAATGCACTGAGGATACAGTAAAGTATGGTAAATGCACTCAGGAGACAGTAGAGTATGGTAAATGCACTCAGGGGACAGTACAGTATGGTAAATGCACTCAGGAGACAGTAGAGTGTGGTAAATGCACTCAGGAGACAGTAGAGTATGGTAAATGCACTCAGGGGACAGTACAGTATGGTAAATGCACCCAGGAGACAGTAGAGTATGGTAAATGCACTCAGGAGACAGTAGAGTATGGTAAATGCACTGAGGATACAGTAAAGTATGGTAAATGCACTCAGGAGACAGTAGAGTATGGTAAATGCACTCAGGGGACAGTACAGTATGGTAAATGCACTCAGGAGACAGTAGAGTGTGGTAAATGCACTCAGGAGACAGTAGAGTATGGTAATTGCACTCAGGATACAGTAAAGTATGGTAAATTCACTCAGGATACAGTAGAGTATGGTAAATGTACTCAGGAGACAGTAGAGTATGGTAAATGCACTCAGTAGACAGTATAGTATGGTAAATTCACTCAGGAGACAGTAGAGTATGGTAAATGCACTCAGGAGACAGTAGAGTATGGTAAATGTACTCAGGAGACAGTAGATTATGGTAAATGTACTCAGAAGAGAGTAGAGCATGGTAAATGCACTCAGGATACAGTACAGTATGGTAAATGCACTCAGGAGTCAGTAGAGTGTGGTAAATGCACTCAGGAGACAGTAGAGTATGGTAATTGCACTCAGGATACAGTAGAGTATGGTAAATTCACTCAGTATACAGTAGAGTATGGTAAATGTACTCAGGAGACAGTAGAGCATGGTAAATGCACTCAGGATACAGTACAGTATGGTAAATGCACTCAGGAGTCAGTAGAGTGTGGTAAATTCACTCAGGAGACAGTAGAGTATGGTAATTGCACTCAGGATACAGTAGAGTATGGTAAATGTACTCAGGAGACAGTAGAGTATGGTAAATGCACTCAGTAGACAGTAGAGTATGGTAAATTCACTCAGGAGACAGTAGAGTATGGTAAATGCACTCAGGAGACAGTAGAGTATGGTAAATGCACTCAGGAGACAGTAGATTATGGTAAATGTACTCAGGAGAGAGTAGAGCATGGTAAATGCACTCAGGATACAGTACAGTATGGTAAATGCACTCAGGAGTCAGTAGAGTGTGGTAAATGCACTCAGGAGACAGTAGAGTATGGTAATTGCACTCAGGATACAGTAGAGTATGGTAAATGCACTCAGGAGACAGTAGAGTATGGTAAATGCACTCAGGAGACAGTAGAGTATGCTAAATGCACTTAGGACACAGTAGAGTATGGTAAATGCACTCAGGAGACAGTAGAGTATGGTAAATGCACTCAGGAGACAGTAGAGTATGGTAAATGCACTCAGGAGTCAGTAGAGTATGGTAAGTGCACTGAGGATACAGTACAGTATGGTAAATGCACTGAGGATACAGTACAGTATGGTTAATGCACTCAGGGGACAGTAGAGTATGGTAAATGCACTCAGGAGACAGTAGAGTATGGTAAATGCACTCAGGAGACAGTACAGTATGGTAAATGCACTGAGGATACAGTACAGTATGGTAAATGCACTCAGGATACAGTAAAGTATGGTAAATGCACTCAGGATACAGTAGAATATGGTAAATGCACTCAGGAGACAGTAGAGTATGGTAAATGCACTCAGGAGACAGTAGAGTATGGTAAATGCACTGAGGATACAGTAAAGTATGGTAATTGCACTCAGGATACAGTAGTGTATGGTAAATGCACTCAGGAGACAGTAGAGTATGGTAAATGCACTCAGGAGACAGTAGAGTATGGTAAATGCACTCAGGAGACAGTAGAGTATGGTAAATGCACTCAGGAGACAGTAGAGTATGGTAAATGCACTCAGGAGACAGTACAGTATGGTAAATGCTCTGAGGATACAGTACAGTATGGTAAATGCACTCAGGATACAGTAAAGTATGGTAAATGCACTCAGGATACAGTAGAATATGGTAAATGCACTCAGGAGACAGTAGAGTATGGTAAATGCACTCAGGAGACAGTAGAGTATGGTAAATGCACTGAGGATACAGTAAAGTATGGTAATTGCACTCAGGATACAGTAGCGTATGGTAAATGCACTCAGGAGACAGTAGAGTATGGTAAATGCACTCAGGAGACAGTAGAGTATGGTAAATGCACTCAGGAGACAGTAGAGTATGGATAATGCACTCAGGAGACAGTAGAGTATGGTAAATGCACTCAGGAGACAGTAGAGTATGGTAAATGCACTGAGGATACAGTACAGTATGGTAAAAGCACTCAGGATACAGTAGAGTATGGTAAATGCACTCAGGAGACAGTAGAGTATGGTAAATGCGCCGAGGATACAGTACAGTATGGTAAATGCACTCAGGAGACAGTAGAGTATGGTAAATACACTCAGGATACATTAGAGTATGGTAAATGCACTCAGGATACAGTAGAGTATGGTAAATGCACTCAGGGGATAGTAGAGTATGGTAAATGCAATCAGGAGACAGTAGAGTATGATAAATGCACTCAGGTGACAGTAGAGTATGGTAAATGCACTCAGGTGACAGTAGAGTATGGTAAATGCACTCAGGGGATAGTAGAGTATGGTAAATGCACTCAGGGGATAGTAGAGTATGGTAAATGCACTCAGGATACAGTAGAGTATGGTAAATGCACTCAGGAAACAGTAGAGTATGGTAAATGCACTCAGGAGACAGTAGAGTATGGTAAATGCACCGAGGATACAGTACAGTATGGTAAATGCACTCAGGAGAAAGTAGAGTATGGTAAATGCACTCAGGATACAGTAGAGTATGGTAAATGAACTCAGGATACAGTAGAGTATGGTAAATGCACTCAGGAGACAGTAGAGTATGGTAAATGCACTCAGGGGATAGTAGAGTATGATAAATGCACTCAGGAGACAGTAGAGTATGGTAAATGCACTCAGGGGATAGTAGAGTATGGTAAATGCACTGAGGATACAGTACAGTATGGTAAATGCACTCAGGAGACAGTACAATATGGTTTCTCTCTTTACCACTGTCAATGATGGCATCTGCAGCGTTGCTTCTGACACACATTCAAAGTCACCACAACTAACAATCACCAAATATCCCAATATACATACAGCAAATACATGTCTGTGTTATTAGACATAAGACTGGGTCACATGACATAGACAGGACTCCACATTCTGGGCTTGCATCAGAGATTTTCGTACAGGTGCTGCAGCTGTGTCTTTATATACAGTGACTGTGATAAAAATATGCAATGGGGAGAAGGAAACATTAGGGGCGACAGAGAAAGATCCCACAGATGACAATAGTAGAGCATATATAAAATACATTCATATATACAATGCACGCACATACTGTACAGTATCTGCCAACTGTCCTGTTTAAGGCGGGACAGTCCCATTTTTCAGGCATTGTACAGCTGTACTACCAACAGGCTACAGGGTCCCATGGTTGGGGTGGGCAAGGAATTAGAATGACTCCTGTCCTTCGCTGCCCTGGGGGGGATGTAGCTCACAGCAGCAGCACAAATGTCCTTCCTTCTGTAGGAATAATTTTGGGAGGTATGTGTGTGTATAGAGTGGTATGTGTGTATTGAGGGGTATGTGTGTGTGTGTGTGTGTGTGTGTGTGTGTGTGTGTGTGTATAGAGGAATGTGTGTATAGAGATGTGTGTATAGAGTGGTATGTGTGTATAGAGGGGTATGTGTGTGTGTGTGTGTGTGTGTGTGTATAAATATGTGTGTATAGAGGGGTGTGTGTGTGTGTGTGTGTGTGTGTGTGTATAGAGGGGTGTGTGTATATAAATATGTGTGTATACAGGGGTATGTGTGTGTGTGTGTGTGTGTGTGTGTGTGTGTGTGTGTGTGTGTGTAGAGGAATGTGTGTATAGAGGTGTGTGTATAGAGTGGTATGTGTGTATAGAGGGGTATGTGTGTGTGTGTGTGTGTGTGTATAGAGGGGTGTGTGTATATAAATATGTGTGTATAGAGGGGTGTGTGTGTGTGTAGAGGAATGTGTGTATAGGTGTGTGTGTATAGAGGTGGGAGTGTGTGTGTGTGTAGAGCGGTATGTGTGTATAGGGTGTGTGTACGGAGGGGTGTATGTGGAGAGGAATGTGTGTATAGAGGTGTATGTGCGTACAGGAATGTGTGTATAGAAAGGTGTGTGCGTGTGCATAGAGGGATGTTTGTGTGTGTGCATAGGGTGTGTATAGGGTGTGTGTATAGTGGGGTGTTTGTGTGTATAGAGGGTGTATGTATAGAGAAGTATGTGTGTATAGAGGGGTATGTGTGTATAGGGTGTGTGTATAGAGGGGTATGTGTGTATAGAGTGTGTGTATAGAGGGTTGTGTGCGTAGAGGAATGTATGTATAGAGGGATGTTTATGTGTGTGTATAGGGTATGTAGAGGGGTGTGTGTGTAGAGGAATGTGTGTATAGAGGGGTATGTGTGTATAGAGGGGTGTTTGTGTGTAGAGAGGGGTGTGTGCGTGTATAGAGAACTATGTGTGTATAGAGGGGTATGTGTGCATATGGTGTGTGCATAGAGGGGTGTGTGTAGAGGAATGTGTGTATAGAGGGTGTTTGTGTATAGGGTGTGTGTATAGAGAAGTATGTGTGTATAGAGGGATATATGTGTATAGTGTGCGTGTATAGAGGGGTGTTTGTGTGTATAGAGGGGTGTGTGTATAGAGAAGTATGTGTATAGAGGGAAATGTGTGTATAGAGAAGTATGTGTATAGAGGGATATGTGTGTGTATAGGGTGTGTGTATAGAGGGGTGTGTGTGTAGAGGAATGTGTGCATAGAAGGGTGTTTGTGTGTGTGTGTGTGTGTGTATAGGGTGTGTGTATAGAGGGGTGTGGGTAGAGGAATGTGTGTATAGAGGGGTGTTTGTGTGTGTGTGTGTGTGTGAGTGTGTATAGAGTGTGTGTATAGAGGGGTGTGTGTGTAGAGGAATGTGTGTATAGAGGGGTGTTTGTGTGTGAGTGCATAAAGGGTTGTGTGTATAGAGGGGTGTGTAGAGGAATGTATGTATAGAGGTGTGTGTGTGTGTGTGTGTGTATATATAGAGGGGTGTGTGTAGAGGATTGTGTGTATAGAGGGGTGTGTGTGTGTGTGTGTGTGTGTGTGTGTGTGTGTGTGTGTGTGTGAATAAAGGGGTATGTGTGTATAGAGAAGTATGTGTGTATAGAGGGGTATGTGTGTATAGAGACATATGTGTATAGAGGGGTATGTGTGTATAGTGTGTGTGTGTGTGTGTGTATAGAGGGGTGTGTGTATAGAGGGGTATGTGTGTATAGAGGGGTGTGTGTAGAGGAATGTGTGTATAGAGGGGTGTGTGTGTGTGTGTGTGTGTGTGTGTGTGTGTGTGTGTGTGTGTGTGTGTGTGTGTGTGTATAATGGGTGTGTGTGTATGTGTGTGTGTGTGTGTGTGTGTGTGTGTGTGTGTGTAGAGAAGTATGTGTGAATAGAGAAGTGTGTGTATAGGGTGTGTGTATAGAGGAATATGTGTGTATAGAGGGGTGTGTGTAAAGGAATGTGTGTATGGAGGGGTGTGTGTGTTTGTGTGGGGGAATAGAGGGTTGTTTGTGTGTATAGAGGGGTGCGTGCGTGTATAGAGTAGTATGTGTGTATAGAGGGGTATGTGTGTATAGAGTGTGTGTATAGAGGGTGTTTGTGTATAGGGTGTGTGCATAGAGAAGTATGTGTGTATAGAGGGGTATGTGTGTATAGTGTGCGTTTATAGAGGGGTGTGTTTGTGTATAGAGAGGTATGTGCGTATAGAGGGGTATATGTGTATAGAGAAGTATGTGTGTAGAGGGGTATGTGTGTATAGGGTGTGTGTATAGAGGGGTGTGTGTGTAGAGGAATGTGTGCATAGAAGGGTGTTTGTGTGTGTGTGTGTGTAGGGTGTGTGTATAGAGGTGTGTGTGTAGAGGAATGTGTGCATAGAAGGGTGTTTGTGTGTGTGTGTGTGTGTACAGGGTGTGTGTATAGAGGGGTGTGTTTATAGGGAGTGTGTATAGAGGGGTGTGTGTAGAGGAATGTGTGTATAGAGGGGTGTTTGTGTGTGAGTGCATAAAGGGTTGTGTGTATAGAGGGGTGTGTAGAGGAATGTATGTATAGAGGTGTGTGTGTGTGTGTGTGTGTGTGTGTGTGTGTATATATAGAGGGGTGTGTGTAGAGGATTGTGTGTATAGAGGGGTGTGTGTGTGTGTGTGTGTGTGTGTGTGTGTGTGAATAAAGGGGTATGTGTGTATAGAGAAGTATGTGTGTATAGAGGGGTATGTGTGTATAGAGACATATGTGTATAGAGGGGTATGTGTGTATAGTGTGTGTGTGTGTATAGAGGGGTGTGTGTATAGAGGGGTATGTGTGTATAGAGGGGTGTGTGTAGAGGAATGTGTGTATAGAGGGGTGTGTGTGTGTGTGTATAGAGGGTGTGTGTGTGTGTGTGTGTGTGTGTGTGTGTGTGTGTAGAGAAGTATGTGTGAATAGAGAAGTGTGTGTATAGGGTGTGTGTATAGAGGAATATGTGTGTATAGAGGGGTGTGTGTAAAGGAATGTGTGTATGGAGGGGTGTGTGTGTTTGTGTGGGGGAATAGAGGGTTGTTTGTGTGTATAGAGGGGTGCGTGCGTGTATAGAGTAGTATGTGTGTATAGAGGGGTATGTGTGTATAGAGTGTGTGTATAGAGGGTGTTTGTGTATAGGGTGTGTGCATAGAGAAGTATGTGTGTATAGAGGGGTATGTGTGTATAGTGTGCGTTTATAGAGGGGTGTGTTTGTGTATAGAGAGGTATGTGCGTATAGAGGGGTATATGTGTATAGAGAAGTATGTGTGTAGAGGGGTATGTGTGTATAGGGTGTGTGTATAGAGGGGTGTGTGTGTAGAGGAATGTGTGCATAGAAGGGTGTTTGTGTGTGTGTGTGTATAGGGTGTGTGTATAGAGGTGTGTGTGTAGAGGAATGTGTGCATAGAAGGGTGTTTGTGTGTGTGTGTACAGGGTGTGTGTATAGAGGGGTGTGTTTATAGGGAGTGTGTATAGAGGGGTGTGTGTAGAGGAATGTGTGTATAGAGGGGTGTTTGTGTGTGTGTGTGTGTGTGTGTGTGTATAGGGTGTGTGTATAGAGGTATGGGTGTGTAGAGAAATGTGTGTATAGAGGGGTGTTTGTGTGTGAGTGCATAAAGGGGTGTGTATAGAGGGGTGTGTGTAGAGGAATGTGTGTATAGAGGGGTGTTTGTGTGTGTGTGTGTGTGTGTGTGTGTGTGTGTGTGTGTGTGTATAGAGGGGTGTGTGTAGAGGAATGTGTGTATAGAGGGGTGTGTGTGTGTATAGGGGTATGTGTGTATAGAGAAGTATGTGTGCATAGAGGGGTATGTGTGTATAGAAAAGCATGTGTATAGAGGGGTATATTTGTATAGGGTGTGTGCAGAGAGGGGTGTGTGTGTATAGAGGGGTATGTGTGTAAAGAGGGGTGTGTGTAGAGGAATGTGTGTATAGAGGGGTGTGTGTGTATAGAGAAGTATGTGTGTATAGAGGGGTGTGTGTATAGAGGGGAATGTGTGTGTAGATGGTGTGTGTAGAGGAATGTGTGTATAGAGGGGTGTGTGTGGGGGGGGTATAGAGGGGTGTGTGTGGGTATAAAGGGTGTGTGTGTGTGTGTGTGTGTATAGAGTGGTGTGTGTGTGTATAGAGGGTGTGTCTATAGAGAAGTATGTGTGTATAGAGCGGTGTGTGGATAGGGTGTGTGTATAGATGTGTATGTGTGTATATAGGGGTATGTGTGTATAGGGTGTGTGTATAGAGGGGTATGTGTGTATAGGGTGTATGTATAGAGGGGTATGGGTGTATAGGGTGTGTGTATTGAGGGTTATGTGTGTATAGGGTGTATGTATAGAGGGGTATGTGTGTATAGGGTGTGTGTATAGAGGGGTGTGTGTGTGTAGAGGAATGTGTGTATAGAGGGGTATGTGTGTATATAGGGGTGTTTATGTTTATAGAAGGGTGTGTGCGTGTATAGAGAAGTATGTGTGTATAGAGGGGTATGTGTGTATTTGGTGTATGTATAGAGGGGTATGTGCAGAGGCGTAACTAGGGTTTTTGGAGCCCAGGGCAAGAAGGAAAATGGCGCCCCCCCCCCCCTTCAAAAAATAAACACACTAAAAGAAGCATGTGCGCGCGCCGAAGGCAGAAGGGGTGTGGCTACGCTCCAGAAGGGGTGTGGCCACTGAAAATGGCCCACAGTGCCAGTTACATTGCCCCACGGTGCCGGATACAATGCCCCACTCCGTGCCGGATACAATGCCCCACTCAGTGCAGGATACAATGCCCCACTCAGTGCCGGATACAATGCCCCACTCAGTGCCGGATACAATGCCCCACTCAGTGCCGGATACAATGCCCCACGGATACAATGCCCCACTCAGTGCCAGTTACATTGCCCCACAGTGCTAGTTACATGCCCCACAGTGCTAGTTACATGCCCCACAGAGCCAGATACATGCCCCACAGTGCCAGTTACATTGCACCACAGTGCCGGATACAGTGCCCC